>NW_028179882.1:0-11565 GCF_964030765.1 Micromesistius poutassou | reverse complement strand
AGAGTGAGTGTGTGTGTGTGTACGGAACGCAACCACAAAAATGGTGCAGTAATTAAAGTTACATTTGTGTTCTCTCTCTCTCCCCCTCTGTAATTAAAACGGGTCGACGACTTCTCCGTGGGTTTTTTTGACGATTATAACGACTTCTCGTGGGTTTTTTTGACGATTATATCCTGCTCTGTGGACGCAGATAGTTTCCTTCGGCTGTCGTTTGACTCGTCTGTCTTGTAATTGGCTACCGTTAGAGGTGAGCCAATCACAGCGCAGGGGAGGCGGGACCAAGGGGGTCATGTCGTTTGACTCGTCTGTCTTGTTAATTGGCTAGCGTCGGAGGAGGAGCCAATCACAGCGCAGGGGGAGGCGGGACAAGGGGGTCATGTCGTTTGACTCGTCTGTCTTGTTAATTGGCTAGCGTCGGAGGAGGAGCCAATCACAGCGCAGGGGAGGCGGGACCAAGGGGGTCATGTCGTTTTGATTCGTCGCCTGTTAATTGGCTATCGTCGGAGGAGGAGCCAACCACAGCGCAGGGGAGGCGGACCAAGGGGTCATGTCGTTTTGATTCGTCGCCTGTTAATTGGCTATCGTCGGAGGAGGAGCCAACCACAGCGCAGGGGAGGCGGGACAAGGGGGTCATGTCGTTTGATTCGTCTGTCTTGTTAATTGGCTAGCGTCGGAGGAGGAGCCAATCACAGCACAGGGGAGGCGGGACCAAGGGGGTCTTGTCGTTTGATTCGTCTGTCTTGTTAATTGGCTAGCGTCGGAGGAGGAGCCAATCACAGCGCAGGGGAGGCGGGACCAAGGGGGTCATGTCGTTTGACTCGTCTGTCTTGTTATTGGCTACCGTCGAAGGTCAGCCAATCACAGCGCAGGGAACGCGGGGGCCAGGAGTTTACGCTCGATTAAGCCGGCTTGGGGCCCGTGTCGGGGCCCCTGCGGTCACCTCTGTCTGACTTACCTCGGCTGGGGGGGCGGGGTCACTCGGGAGGGGTGGGGGCGGGGGGGGGGGGGACCTGTCAATCAGCCACAGGTCAAGCTTGGCTGGGGGCCCCTTGGCCGGCCTCTGAGTGTTGTGGGGCCCCCAGGGGCCCGCTGGTGTTTCACGGCGTCACTGTGTGACTTTCACTCTCCCTCCGCAGCGTTTGAAGGAGATACTCACATCTGAGGCGCACACAGCTACACACACACACACACACACAAGGATACACACATACATACACACAAGGATACACACGCACACACACACACACAAGGATACACACGCACACACACACACACACACACACACACACACACACACACGAGGATACACACATACATACACACACACAAGGATACACACGCACACACACATACACAAGGATACACACACACACACACACACACACACGAGGATACACACATACATACACACACAAGAGGATACACACACACACACACACACACACACGAGGATACACACATACATACACACAAGAGGATACACACGCACACACACACACACGAGGTACACACATACATACACACACAAGAGGATACACACATACACACACACACAAGGATACACACATACATACACACAAGGATACACACGCACACACACACGAGGATACACACATACATACACACAAGAGGATACACACGCACACACACACACACGTGAGGATACACACACACACACAAGGATACACACGCACACACACATACACACGTGAGGATACACACACACACACACACGAGGATACACACATACATACACACAAGAGGATACACACGCACACACACACACAAGTGAGGATACACACACACACAAGGATACACACGCACACACACATACACAGCTACACACACACACACAAGGACACACACGCACAGCTACACACACACAGCTACAAACACAAACACACATACACAGCTACAAACACGCACACACACACACACACACACGTGTACGTGTGGATGCATTGTGTCATAGCCACAGGGTATATAATTAGAGAATTTAATATTTCATATGTATATTTATTTTTATATTTAACGGTTTTTTTTTTCTTTGACCTCGTAATTGCTGAGCAATAAAGAGGAGAGGAGGGGGAGAGAGAGAGAGAGGGAGAGAGAGAGAGAGAGGGGAGGAGAGGGAGAGAGAGAGAGGGAGAGGGCGAGAGAGGGAGGGAGAGGGCGAGAGAGGGACAGGGAGAGAGATGAGAGAGAGAGGGGGAGAGGGAGAGAGAGGGGGGAGAGAGATAGAGTACATTTGTACATTTGACCCTGCACTACCTATACTACTTGACTGTGTATATAACGTATCTGATATCTAACATCTGATATCTAATCCACTATTATTATCCTATCATATTCTATATTATAGTATCATACTGTTACCACTTATCTTACTGTCCAGTATCTATGCTGCACTTACCCGTTATATCCGTTATATATATATTGTTGAAATTTACTTAACTTGTGTTGCGCTATATGACAATCATGTCTGAATCTGGATCTGAATTTGAGAGTGTGTGCATGTGTGGGTCTGCATGTGTGTGTGTGTCTGCGAGAGTGTGCGGGTGTGTCTATGTCTGTGTGTGTATCTGTGTGTGTGTGTGTGTGTGTGTGTGTGTGTGTGTGTATCTGTGGTTGTGGGTCTGCAAGTGTGTCCTCTGTGATTGTGTGTCTGTGATTGTGTGTGTATGTATTTATGTATGTATGTATGTATGTATGTATGTATGTATGTATGTATGTATGTATGTATGTATGTATGTATGTATGTATGTATGTATGTGTGTGTGTGTGTGTGTGTGTGTGTGTGTGTGTGTGTGTGTGTGTGTGTGTGTGTGTGTGTGTCTGCATGTCTCTGTATGTGAGTGTGTGACACAGCCACATGACGTTATAAGTGTTTGAAAGAAATGGTAAAAAAATGTATGTAAAAAACCAGTGCCCAGTTAACATAAAGTTTTAAATCCTTGCAAGATTAAATAATGTTTTGTGTGTGTGTTTGCCGATGTGGAAAAGCCATAATAATGCCAGCGACATGGGATTTCTGCTGGGAGGACATGACAAAAAGGTTACTGGGACTTTAAGCTAGGTGACCTTAGGGGGCGAGGGGAGGAGTTACAGACAGGTACCAGGAAGCAGATGAAAAAAAGGAAAAAGGTTGGGATGGCCCAAGGAGAAGGGTGGTGAGTTTAGGAAATGAGGGATCCTGAAATCTTAAAACCCTACCAAACTCCTGAGAAGGCCACACTATACAGACAACAACGATGGAGTGTATTTGTTTGAGCCTGCCTTACCGGTGAGATCCTTCCATTTTTTCTACAACGCATTGTTAGTGGACTACTTTTACCTGTTTTTTGGCAGAATACTTTTTTGGTGTTTTTTTTGGGCTTTGGACTTTCAGGGTTTTGGTTGCTGGACTTTGGGAGACTTGGGGAAGGGTGAAGAAAAAACAAAAACGTATGGTGTATAAAAGCTGTGGTCAATTTGATGTTACTGATACAATTATCAAAATCAATACAAAAGCTTTTGAGAAAACAGTTTGTTTATGGTGGTATTTTCTTTGGAATATACTGGATGGCTGATGGGAATGTGATTTGATTGATGTTTTTTTGGAATAAGATGATGTTTACATATGTAACTGAAATATATTATGTCGTTTTCCGAACAAAAAGTGATAGTCCACACTGAAAGAGAAATCAGGGTGATTGTTACAAGTGTGCGCATGTGTGTCTGTGTGTGTGTCTGCGTGTGTGTGTGTGCGTGTCTCTGTATATGGGTGTGTGTGTGTGTGTGTGTGTGTGTGTGTGTGTGTGTGTGTGTTGATGGGGGTGGTGGGTGAGACGGGGGAGGGAAGGGGGAGACACTGAGGAATGAGCCGGATTCATGCTCCATGCTGCAGCATAAATAAAGCTTTTTGATTTTGTCCTCGTGCTAATATTGGAGAATCTCTCACACGCCACTGAACACACACACACACACAGATACACACACACACACACACACACACACACCAATGCACGCTACGCACACACGCATGCACACACACATTTATACACACACACAGATATATACACACACAGGTATACACACACGCTGATATACACACGCACACACACACACACACACATGCACGCACACATACTCATACACACACACACACACACACACACAGGTATACACACACACACACACACACCAATGCACGCTACGCACACACGCATGCACACACACATTTACACACACACAGATACACACATACAGACACCTACACTTAAACCTACACACACACACACTCACACCTTGCCAAACACACACACATACAGACACACACATACAATCACAGGCATTGAATATTTGAGTCTCAATCAATTGCTCAAATTGTTTCGGGTGTGTGTGTGTGTGTGTGTGCGTTTGTGTGTGTGTGTGTGTGTCAAGTATGCGTTTGTGTGTGTGTGTGTCTGCACCGTTGTTCATTTTTAACGAGCTCAGGAGGCTGCCCTGACACGGCCCCCCCTCTCTTTGTTTACTCGTCCCACAAGGTAGCAGAGTTGCGTTCCGTGTGTATAATTGTCATGCTCGTGAGCGCCCCCCCCCCCCCCCTCCCCCCACCAGGTGGTACTGCACCCCATACACACTACCTGAAGTGTACATCGTATCAGCCAATCACACGTGGCCAAATTGATCACGTGGTTAGTGTTATGGGAAATCACTAGGCCCGCTGATCAGTCTCCAATTGAGCACATGTAGAAGGAGCACATGTTGTGAGAAAGGCGAGATTTTCACTTGAAGAATGTCAGAAGGTAAGACCAGAGTAGCATACTTGCCAACATTGGGTTGTGAAAAATAGGGAGATTTTTTTTCATCTGTGTATCAACCCAAGGAACAAAGGTTCCTTCACCAGGTGTGTGTATAAATCGTTGTCATTTCTTGCCTTTTATTTTAAACCTGACGAAGGAACCTTCTTCTGAAAAATGTTTCTTTCTTTGATAGTCAATAAATGATTCTGTTTACCATTGAGGACAATGAAAGAATGAGCAGTTCTAATTGTTGACTTGAGTACCAGAAGGGGAAATAATAAGTACATGATTACACTGCAATGCATTTAGCACGCAGTATTTATTGCACATCAAATTAAAAAATATATACATCCTTCCCTCCTCAAAATCCCAAAAGTACTAACTGACAACTTTATAAAACTAACTCCAATCCGATTGCTTATTGCTAGACTCACAGTAAAACCACAGTGTACACAACGTGGAAAAGTGGGCACTGGACTGTGTGTCTGAGTGAGTGTGTGAACGTCCACGCCTTGATCCTTGTTCCCTTTGTCACTCCAGGACTTGTTGTACTCGTGGTTCTTATTATTCTCCGTCGGACTCTATCCATCTCTGTACGAGCGCTGAGCTGAGCGGGAAAGACAGAAACCTTCTTCTTCTTCTCCGTCTTGTTATTTTCCGGCGGTATCAACGCTACTTGGCGTACCGCTGACTGAGTCACGTCACCGGCTTGCGCACGTCGCAGGCCAGGGTTGCCAGATAACTGCGAATCCCCGCACAATCTTACTTTGTTTCCGTCGCTGTAAAATCGGGAGATTAACGGGAGAAACGACTGACCGGAAGCATCACGGAGATGGGGTTAGAAATCGGGAGTCCCCCCCCCTGCGTAGAATCTGGAGAGTTGGCAAGTATGGAGTAGTTGCCGGATGGCCATCCAGATGTTCTCTCCAGAGTAGTTGACGGACAGCTATCCAGATGTTCTCTCCAGAGTAGTTGACTGACGGCTATCCAGATGTTCTCTCCAGAGTAGTTGACGGACAGCTATCCAGATGTTCTCTCCAGAGTAGTTGACGGACAGCTATCCAGATGTTCTCTCCAGAGTAGTTGACGGACGGCTATCCAGAGCTGTCCTCTAGCTCTTGCCTTGCTTGCTGATGAGCTTGATGACGATTTTCTCTCTCTCTCTCTCTCTGTTGTTTCGTTAGGATGCGTCAACAATCTTCGGTCCTCCTCTAGACGCTGAGATGAGCCCCGCTAGAAAGACGTAGTTTGACTCTGCTGTCCTCTACCCCCCAGGGCCTCGCCGGGGTCCACAGAGCCCGGCTGGACAGATAGAAATGTGGGGGGGGGGCCCCACCATGAGGGCAAAAAAACGTTCTTAAAAATTGTAATTTTGCTTTAGTGAAGTGATAGTTGTGATCAGGATTTGTTGCTTATATTGATTGTTTGAGTGGCTGTAGAAGCACTGGAAAGGGTGGGCTCCTGTGTGTGTGTGTGTGTGTGTGTGTGTGTGTGTGTGTGTGTGTGTGTGTGTGTGTGTGTGTGTGTGTGTGTGTGTGTGTGTGTGTGTGTGTGTGTGTGTGTGTGTGTGTGTGTGTGTTTTCAGAGCCGACCTGAGCCCAATCTATTCATGTTGTAATTGCGTTATAACAAAAAAAAAAATGGACTGGAAAATTTCACACTTAAATTTTGGCTCTGTGTTATTTAGGGAGAGTGTATTTATTTGTCTCGCAGTGTGAGGGATACACACACACACACACACACATGGATTTAGACATACACACACACACACACACATACACACAGATATAGACACACACACACACACACACACACACATGGATATAGACACTGACACACACACACACACTCTCTTTCACACACACACACACACACACACAGATATAGACACAGAGAGACAGACACACTTTCTCTTTCATACACACACACACAAACACACACATACACCAGACACTGACACACACACACAAGTTTGTACATTTCTCTTTCCAGTCAAGGTCAAAGCCTCCACTTTGCTTCAAGAGTCAGCACAACGGTACACTGCGGAACACACACACACACACACACACACACACACACACACACACACACACACACACACACACACACATCATACTTACAGGTGATTCTCCGTACGGCTTCAGCCCGTCATCAAAGGTGACATCAATCAAGTCTCTCTCTCTCTCTCTCTCTCTCTCTCTCTCTCTCTCTCTCTCTCTCTCTCTCTCTCTCTTTCTTTTAAAGTGGATGTCTTGGAGGCAGGCGAGAGGGAGGGGGAGAGGGAGAGAGAGAGAGAGAGAGACGGAGAGAGAAGAAAGAAGAAAGAGAGAGAGAGAGAGGGTTTTTTCCTCCACTTACTTTCTCGGCCACTTATCTTTTCTCGGGACGGTGACACACGTCTCAACCGCTGTTCTGTTGCCATGGAAAAGTGACAACCGGAGTCACATGTTGTCCTCTCTCTCTCTCGCTCTCGCTCTCTCTCTCTCTCCATCGCTCTCGCTCTCTCTCTTTCTCTCTCTCTCCCTCTCTCTTTCTCCCTCTCTCTCCCTCTCTCTCTCTCTCCCTCCCCACCTCTCTCTCTCTCTCTCTCTCTCTCTCTCTCTCTCTCCGCCCCCTGTGTACTTTATCCATGTTGTGTTTTGTGTGTGATGGCGTACCCCTCCCCCCTCTCCCCCCCCCCCCCCTCCCTCCCTCTCGCTGTCATTCTGACAGCAGGAGAAGAGCTTATCAGGGGGGAGGAGGGGGGAGGAGGGGGGAGAGAGGGAGGGGAGGCCAGCGGGGGGGTCGTTGTCGGATTAGCGTCAAACTCCCCCCCCCCCCCCCCATGTTTTTTGTTCCCGACAGCAACACTACCTCCGTCACCTCCACCACCACCACCACCATTAGCATCACCTCTGTCACCTGCACCATCACCTCCGTCACCACCTCCGTCACTACCACCATCACCTCCACCACCACCACCATCACCTCCACCACCATCACCTCCACCACCACCTCCGTCACTACCACCGTCACCTCCACCACCACCACCATCACCTCCACCACCACCTCCGTCACCACCTCCGTCACTACCACCGTCACCTCCACCACCACCACCATCACCTCCACCACCACCTCCGTCACCACCTCTGTCACTACCACCATCACCTCCACCACCACCACCATCACCTCCACCACCATCACCTCCACCACCACCTCCGTCACTACCACCGTCACCTCCACCACCACCACCATCACCTCCACCACCACCTCCGTCACCACCTCCGTCACTACCACCGTCACCTCCACCACCACCTTCACCACTAACACTGTCACCTCCACCACCACCACCGTCACCTCCACCACTACCACCGTCACCTCCACCACCACCACGTCACCTCCACCACCACCACCGTCACCTCCACCACTAACACTGTCACCTCCACCACTACTACCACCGTCACCTCCACCACCACCACCATCACCTCCACCACTACTACCACCGTCACCTCCACCACCACCACCATCACCTCCACCACCACCACCACCACGTCACCTCCACCACTAACACTGTCACCTCCACCACTACCACCATCACCACCTCCGTCACTACCACCACCACCACCGTCACCTCCACCACCACCACCGTCACCTCCACCACCACCACCGTCACCACCTCCGTCACTACCACCACGTTACCTCCACCACTAACACTGTCACCTCCACCACTACCTCCACCACCACCACCGTCACCTCCACCACCACCACCATTAGCATCACCACCACCACCTCCGTCAGCAGCAGCAGTACCACCTCCACCAACCCCCTCGTCGATATTTCATCGAGACATAAGACGTCCGTTCGAAATCGGCCAATCAGCAGGTATTTCGGGTCCGTACATAAAGTATATGTAAATAAACAGGTCAATTAATAATATTTTACGGTGCGCACAAAACTCATGTGCATAAACGTGAATCAATAACAAACTAAAAGTATGTACCGCTGTAGATTCACGTCCGCGTCGGTCCGAGCTGTCACTCTTCGAGACGTGAGGGAGCTTTTATTATCGGGGGGGGGGGGGGAATGAAAGAAAGAAAAAAACCAGAACATGATTAAAGAGGGAGTTCATAGTCGAGCGTTTATCTTGTGCCACGTCGGCCGGTCTTTTAACGTCGTACTAATCCTCTTTTTTAACGAGTTCTACGCCCGTAAAGATGTCCCCCCCCCCCCCCCCCCCGGTAATCTGTCTGCCCCCGACGTGATTGATTTCTTTAAATCCGAACGTATGAGGCCTGTGGTTTTCCAGAGGGAAGACTTCTAGCCTGTACGTCTAGAAGGCTGTAGGCTCCTAGTCTGTACCTCCAGAGCCACGTCTAGAACGCTGTAGGCTCCTAGTCTGTACCTCCAGAGCCACTTCTAGAACGCTCTAGGCTCCTAGTCTGTACCTCCAGAGCCACTTCTAGAACGCTCTAGGCTCCTAGTCTGTACCTCCAGGGCCACTTCTAGAACGCTGTAGGGTCTGGCCGACGAGTCATGAAGACGGCCCGACTCGAGGGGCGGAGCCAAGCGTGCATTTGCAAAATATCACCGCGCTGCAATTGGATAACACTACGGCCAATCAGAAGAACACAAGGGGGGGGGGGGACGTATCCAGACCAGCGGAGCTAACCAATAGATGAGACTCTTGCCGTATCCCGGTCGGAAAAACAGCAACGCTTTTGGCCCCGCCTATATCAGATACACCGATGTGATTGGTTAATGTTCTGGGCCAGGGGGGCCCCGCCCCTATATCAGATACAGCGATGTGATTGGTTCATGTTCTGGAGCCAGGGGGGCCCCGCCTATATCAGATACAGCGCTGTGATTGGTTAATGTTCTGGAGCCAGGGGGAATCGGAGAGTGAGTATATCGCTCGTTCCCAGAGTGACTCGCTGAGCAAATTCACGTTGTGCTCTGGCGAGAACGTTGGTGGAACGTTAGTGTTTCGTTTCCGACAACTCAACAATGAAAACGATCGGGAAAAATCCCCAAGCTGGATGTTTTACACACACACACACACACAAACAGTTTGGGGTTGATGTATTATACTCCTGTAAAACATTTCCGTTAACCTCGAGGGCGTTTAGCAGAAGCGTTTATACAGAAGCAACTTACGATAAGAAGTCTGTTTGTCAGGTGAAACTGCCCGACTGAGTTCTTCGCTCAGGGAGAGAGGAGATGTACCTCAAGATGGACGTTGTTAATATAAAGTAATGGACTAGAGCGCGCTTTGAGTCCTAACGTTCTTAGCTCTTTGGGTTTATTGTATTTATATTTATACACACAGACACGCACGCAGATGCTATATACACACGCATAGATACACACACACAGATATGTACACACACACTTACACAGATATACACACACACACACAGATACACACGCACACACAGATATACACACACCAGATATGTACACACACACACACACACTGATAAACACACACATACACACAGATATACACACACAAACACACACACACACTGATACAAATGCACACAAGCATGCATGCACACATATATACACCCAGGTACACACACACAGATATAGACGCACACACACAGATAGACACACATATGTACACACACACAAGCATGCACGCACACATACATATATACACCCAGATGCACACATACACACACACACACACACACATATGTACACACACACTCCGATACACACACACACACACACAGATATGTACCCACACACACTCTGATACACACACACACACGCACGCACGCACACACGCACACATACATACATACACCCAGATATACACACACATGGATTTAGACGCACACACACACACACACACACACACACATATATTTTGTTGGCCCGATGTGAATGACTGAAGACCAGTCATTGGATCCTTTCAATGTCTTTTCATCCCTGTGTGTGTGTGTGTGTGTGTGTGTGTGTGTGTGTGTGTGTGTGTGTGTGTGTGTGTGTGTGTGTGTGTGTGTGTGTGTGTGTGTGTGTGTGTGTGTGTGTGTGTGTGTGTGTGTGTCCGCTTCGCTCTGGGCAAACACACACTGTCATCACTCCTCATTAAGCAGGAGCACACACACACACACACACACACACACACACACACACAGACAGAGAGACAGAAAGAAATACAGACAGACAGACAGACACAGAGAGACACACACATACAGAGATACACAGACACACACACACACACACACAGACATACAGAGACACAAACACACATACACACACACACACAGAGACACACACGCATAGATATATACACACACACATACAGAGATACACACACAGAGACACACACACATACACACACACACAGAGACACACACGCATACAGATATATACACACACACATACAGAGATACACACACAGAGACACACACATGCACGCACACACACAAATACACATACACATTCATATACACACACACACACACACACACACACACACACACACACACAGAGACACACACCCACACAGAGACACAGATATAAACACACACACATACACACTTTTGCATAAATGCACACACACACGCACACACATATACATATACAACCACCACCCACCACTAACACCACCACCACTAACACAACCACCACCACCACCACCACCACTAGCACCACCACCACCATGTGACATTGTGTAGTGTAGTGTTGTGATGTTGTGTTGTGACATTGCGTAGTGCAGTGTAATGTGTGTCTAGTGTTGTGATCTTGTGTTGTGACATTGTGTAGTGGTGTGTAGTGTTGTGTGTTGTGT
>NW_028179883.1:2500-23325 GCF_964030765.1 Micromesistius poutassou | reverse complement strand
GCTTCATTTGATTCATTAGAGTTATTAGAGTGAGTGAAGTGCGACGAGGTGAACCGGTTGCCTCCTCTGTGCATGTTGCGTGTTCCCCAGGTGGGTTTTCAGCGCCAGGACGTGCGGATTAGAGCGGGGCTTACTGGCTGGCTGCTAATGCTAATGCTAATGCTATGCTATAAACCCAGATTCACAAAATACCTCGCTGCTTGCTGCGCGAAACAATAAACAATGAGGCAGGGTGAAACGCGCACACAATCCCATCATTATCAGACTATGAGGAAATTTGTATCAATGTTGAATGATTTTTTTTTAAGACTAATCCTTCTTAATCCTTTGCTTATGATAATAGTCAACAAGAATGTTAATAGAGCAACATATCACAAAAGTAATTTCATGGTATTATGAAAAGCTGCCACACACGCACACACAGCACATTAACTCCGAGCAGAGACCTATCGTCCAAAATCGGCCAAGAGTCCCATGCGGCACACGCTGCGTCCATCTTTGTAGTCCTTCATGCGGCCTAATCTCATGGTGCCTTCACGTGCTACGGAAATGATGGAAAATACCAAAAGCCGACGTGAAAATTGCACATGAATACCCCCCTCACGTCGTCATTTCCACTGGAGAGCTCGTAGAATATTTTGATACACGAGCTGCTGAGATGAGATAACCTTTGACCTTTTCAACAGTAACAGGTCAGGATCCGTGGGTCCGCCGTGATTCATTTCACTACGACAACAAAAGGACTTGAACACAACGCGCTCGTAACTTCCATTCCACGAATGGAAAGGATCGCATTTCCCATATAGCACGTGAAGGCAGCATCAATCATTTTTCCACAAGCGGAGCCAGAGGCCCAACACACCTTCCCTTCTTCTTCAATGCCGACGCGACAGTCCATCAGGTGACTCTGCAGCTCGGCCTTCTCATTGGTCAGAAGCTTCAAGCGTTGCTGCAGTGCATCCTGGGGGGGGGGGGGGGGAGAATAAAGAGAATAGAAAGCGTGTTGTCACAACAACAATAAACAACAGCCGGGCACAGCAACGTGACCTCTGTGGGCCGACCCTCGCGACCCCGGGCTCCTGTACCCGGGTACGACGGGGTAAAACCAGGGCATGTTTCGGTACCTGCGGCTACATGGTCCCGTCGACGCAGTGGTCAGAGATCAGAGGTTTAAAATCTAGGTTGTGCCGCTCATTGGTTCGGAAAAATCTGTTAAATGGTCAATTGACTCCATTTATAGAGCGTTTTTCTAACCAGGGGGCCTCTCAAAGTGCTTAATAATTATTGCATAACATTCATACACACTCACACACACACCGACGGTCATGGCGCTGCCAACCGTGCAGGGTGACGGCCAGCTCGGCTGGAGCTACAGTGGGTCAAGTTACCTCCTGAGCCACTGCCGCCTTTATTGTATCACGGTCCGAACGATTACACTCCTCTGGTGTGGAGCACGCCTGGACGAAGGAGTAAGCTACACACACTATCACACAAGCCACGTCACCATGTGGTCGGCAGAATACCTGACCGTCATGAACACAACATGTGAAGACCCGCCTCTTCCTCTTCCTCCTCTTCTGCCATTTTTTTTTTTATTGTAGCTCATAGTGTGGAATTCTTAATGGACTTTGTCGAAAAAGTTGTCTCTTTTTGCACTGCCACTAATAAAGAAATAAAGAAAATGTCTACCGGTCTTGTTTTCAGGTTTCTATCGCGACTCTCTCCACTTTTTGTTTGGGGAAGGGAAGTGTGGTTTAATGTGCAGAACTTTACATTCTCTGACTTCTCCAGGTTCAATTTGAACTCCAAGTTCAACCATGTGCTTTGACTCTCATCAGTCTAAATTCTTCTTTCAGAGAAAAGTGTCTAATCCTATTTTTACTAAAACGGGGGCAGTGTCTGTTTCTGGGGAGCTGTCCCGGCCTGGAGCTGTCCCCGGAAATATCCCTGTTTTTGTAAAAATAGGGTTAGAGTTAGGTTAAATCAATGAATGGGTTCTTAAATGGCAAGGGTTTTTATATTCTCTTCTTTATCCATTTTTACTATAGAATGTTTTCTGTTATGTATGCATATAGATAAAAAAATATATATATATGTAGCAAAGTCTTTGTATGTCGAATATGATGCTTCTTAATAAAACCATTAAACCGGAAGTGTAGGTGATGGTTTGGTGGGGTTATGGTGAGGGCCTAGGGAATTAGCAGGTGTGTTCTGGTGCTGAAACCCCCACCATACATGTTATGAACTTCATGCACTCAACTGGGGGTGGGAGGGGGGGGTTAAATGAGATCTTAAATCTGATTTATATCTTGAATGAGATTTAAGATATAGTGAGAGGGACTTAACAGTTTTATCATCCTGTTATGCTGCACATGTGACGAGATTCTCTTGATCTTTGCAATTGTTAAGAATAATTCTGCTAATATGTTCACGATTCTGCCTCAAGTATACAATGACCCTTCTGTATATTGTCCGAAAGGTTATCGACTCGGGTTCCCTCGCTGCGACACTGGACAAAAAGGACAAACAATAATGTCTACGGTTAATGAAAGATTGGAGACCCCCCTCTGAGTGTCACGATATAATCACCCCCCCCCCCCCCCCCCCCCCGGACACAACAATGTGACTCCATCTCTAACAGGCCGGTGTAATCCTACACTCCGACAGAGGCAGGCAGCCTTCTACTGCAGCCCTGTGTGTGTTCAGACATTTCACCACCGAGCCGCGACAGATCAGTCACTGCATTGTGACCCACAGGGATGTGGAAACACTGTTGTACGCAAACCTAATATGCAGCGCTGAGCCACGCTAATTCCCCTAAGACGTTTTACTGGGACAGCCTCGCAAAAACTGAGCCCGGCATAACATTCTGTCATTTTAAATAATTAAGTGTATGTTTAAAAAAAAAAAAAAAAGGTTGCTTATTTCCCTGGAAGTAAAATCACAAAAACCACAGGGACAGCCCTAAATACAACCTAAATACAGTAACACACACAGTTCTGTTCTGATTGGCTACAGTCTATTCACCTTTACTATATTCTCAGAGACAAACGTTTACGGTACATTTGCAATTCCCAGTCACTGAGGGCAGACTAATGAAATCAGTCTAGTTAGGCAGACAGATAAACACACACACACACACACACTCACATCAACGTATGCCCCTAACCAACACACACACACACACACTCACGTGCACAGAAACATACGCCCCTAACAGCAGCCCCAGTTAGTCCTGAATCATTGTAATTAGGTTACATTGCTCTTCTACGGGCCTAGCTCTGCATAAACCAGTGATTACCGTGTGTGCTGTAATTGGGTTCATTCAAGTGCAGGGCTGCAGCTCCTGACAGCAAAATTCCTCTAACGTCCCCATAGTAACATGATCCTACATCGCCCTCTGCTGGTCAATAACCGCATACCCGCAATAACATGGTAAGCAATTATCGTTGAACAAACACTTTAAAAAAGAAAATGTGTAGATGATCAGGTGAAACTTACTGCTGGCATGTCTTCGTAGGATCTAACAGAGGCCATTCGATCTGCAAGAGAAAGACAACCATGGTTACAGAGTTTGTGTGTGTGTGTGTGTGTGTGTGTGTGTGTGTGTGTGTGTGTGTGTGTGTGTGTGTGTGTGTGTGTGTGTGTGTGTGTTTCCTTGAATGTGGCCTTGGTTTGCAAGGAAGAAAACATTGAAGCAGAACTCACTAAATGTGCTTATATATTTGCAGGGGTTTAGATATAAGGCAAGCCTGAAAGCTCTTCCTGGAGTTGTGTCCATGACCTGGAGATCAAGGCATTGCTTGACCGAGGGCCCCCAGGAGCCCATCATAAGAATGGCTCACGTGGTTATGAACGTGTGTAGCGTGTAAAGAGAGATCGGCTCGACACAGCCTGACGTTACCCATTGGGTTTCCTCGTAAATCCTCCAGTTTGTCGTGCACCATTGCAATCTGTCTCTGCAGCTGTCCATTCAACTCGATCTGGGTCTCGTACCTGGTTTTCCACTCGTTACCTTGTTCATGTCGGCAGACATTTGCGAGATGGTTAAACGCAGCTGAATGCAGTTAAAATAGGCTCTAAAGGCTATTTTGCTAGAGATATTGCATTATAGGCAATGTGCGCTGATAGGCAGCCAAGACACGTTCTTACCTTCTCCATCGACACTATGCAGTCGGTCTTGAAGCTCCCGCATGGTGCTCCGCAGGTCAGAGACCGACTCCTGCAGCATTTCCCTGTCACAGATCATACATCAGGCCTCCATCGTGATATCAAGTAGAACATGGATGTCCTGCCAACATGACGATTAACTGCAAACCTCTGGACGTTGCATTAACTTACTTGATTTCTTTTTCCTGTCTGAGTTCCGCCTGCAGACGCGCCAGGTCGTATCTGTGGAAGTCTGCATCACCAGCACTCATGTCTCCAGAATGCCGCAGAACGGAGTTTGTTGCTCCTTCATTTCCATGGAGATGCGTGTGAACTCCAGGTCACCCCGGTAACCAGGGATGTGGCTGTGGGGGGTCTTGGCTGAGGCAGATGGTATCAGGGGTCCCAGCATTACCGGTGTAGGCTATATATTGCATACAAACACCTCACATGTAGAATAATTACTACGTCTTTGCATACTGCCATTCACAATAACTTTCCTTTATTTTCACACGCATGCTTTTGGATTTCCAAACGTTCAAAACAAACATACACGAGGCAGACTCGAAGTGCTCCACATAGAATCATCGTCATACAATAAAATGAAATAAAAGCAAAAACAAACAAAGGCAAAAAAGAAAGCTATAGCAAACCAAATGGAGTAAAAAAATAAAACTCAACACAAACATAAAAATAACTTAAGTTACACGTTTCAAACAAAGAATAAATAGATTGGACATGAGCTGCAGCTTTTCAAACACATTGTATCTCCCTGCAACGAGTGGCCAACGAAAACAACCATAGGCCTACGCTTGTTTAAAAAAGCATCTATCTGTCCATTATTTATTCCTTCGATTCATGCGCTTTCTCCGCCTCATCCTCGGTCTGCGCATGCGCGCCTTTCTCCTCGCCAGGTTTTCGGACCATGGCTTTGGCGGTCTTCTTGCACCCGGTCTTCATGATGGCTTTGAAGCCCAGGTTATCGACGTTGTACGCGGCCACTATCACATTGACCACTGATTGGACACCAGTGCCCGTGGCTCTTCCCGCATCGTCACCGTACCTTTGTCACAAATAACAAGTGCAATAATGAAGCAGTTGTGGAAATACACCAACCGCTGGATAATTTGACGTTAGCTTGTGGTTGATGTGTGGACCCGGGACCCCTAGTGGACACGTCCCTGTTACTGTGTGATATGTGATTTATTGTGACCTTTTATAAACACACATGGGCAACACCACACAAACATCCAGAGACAAAAGCACAAAATCAGATGACGTTTCATGGTGTATATTTTATTAACCGCACAGTGCACACTTTATGAACAGCAGAAGAAGAGGCATCACCATGCGATAGGGCAGAGATATAGCTTATATTAACAGATTGGTTTAGGGAGATTAACAGCATGCCGTCAAGAACCCATTGGTAATGTCCAGCGAGTATAGAAAGTGTTAATATAGAAATGTTTGATCAAAATATCAGTTTGAAACAGTTGATTTGGGTTATTGTCCAACATGGTTGAAGTTAGAAGAGCGATTAAATAAAGAAAACATGGACAAATTTCAGTGATTAGTTCAAAGATTTTGTTGCCTTTTCACTCGTCTTGCAGTCATTGGCTGCCGGGCATGTTTAACAGTTTCTCTAAACCCTTAAATCTGGAAAACAAACAGAAGAAGAAACAGAAGAGCACGGAGAGATGGTCAGAGTTCCGGAAAGCACCAAGAAACAAAAAAAAAAAAAACGGTTTTAAAACCGGTTCTCATCCCAAGAGAAGCGAGCGGTGAGACCAGCAGGGAGTCAACGGAGGACAGAATGAGGGCAGAGCAGTCATGATTTGGTGAGCATTAAGAGACAGGAGGAGGAGGAGGAGGGGCGGGACAGGAAGGAGAACGAAAGCTTACTTGTACTTTGCAGTCATGACGGTTTCCGACGCCACACTTTTGCCCACGGTCTTTGCTCCGGACTCCAGAGCGGTCCACACAGCAGAGACGCCTTGAGATAGGACATGTTAGACATGTTAGGACATGTTAGACATGTTAGAACAAAGCTTGTGATTAATCAAAATGGCTACTGTATACTAGTACTTGTACTATTTCCCCTTGGGGATCAATAAAAGTATCTGTTATATCTATTATATCTGTCTGTCTATCTATCTACTAAAAAACAGCTGCCGTTTTAAAAGACATACTCCATCTTCATCCAAGACCATAACACCTGTGCCAGTTTTCCCCTGTGATTGACAACCAGTGTAGCCAATCAAAACTGGCGACTCCAGCAGCCCTCCCCTGGGCTGAGACAAGGTCATGAATTGTATAGTTTCAACAAAAAAGCAATTTCCATGACTCTCACTTCCTACGAGTGGTTTTAGTCTCCAGAGCAAGAAGAATAAGAAGAACCAGAAGAACGAACAACAAAGAAAAGGAGAATGAAGAATTTGACCAATTAAAATCCGATCCATTTAACGGACACAGATATGCCTCAACCAGAAGTCCCCCGCCCCCTATCTTCCCCCTCTGGCCCAATAACGGTCTCCTGTCTCCATTCCCGATAACCTCGTCCTGCCAGTCCCCCAGGAACGCGCCTGGGGCCCCTACCCTGTAGGCTGGTGACGGCCACCAGCTTGGCCCCGTCCATGCTGGAGGCCTGGCCGTCCTTGCTCTTCTTCAGGCTCTCCGGGATCAGCTTGGAGCCGTGCTTCTTCACGTGGGGCGCCAGCCGCTCGCCCACCGCCTCCGCCACCGTGCTCACGCCGTTCACTGGAGGTACCGCACACACACACAGAGAGAGAGAGAGAGAGAGAGAGAGAGAGAGAGAGAGAGAGAGAGAGAGAGAGAGAGAGAGAGAGAGAGAGAGAGAGAGAGAGAGAGAGAGAGAGAGAGAGAGAGAGAGAGAGAGAGAGAGAGAGAGAGAGAGAGAGAGAGAAGGGAGTATCTTGTGAACTTCAAAGGTCAGATTTCCCTTCTTTGACATATGAGGGGGGGGGGTCATGTATGCTACGTAACGCGAGTATAGGAGCGGGCGGGATAGTAGGAGTCCGAACTGCAACGTCCACCCTATACACACGCAAGCAAGATGCACAACGCTGATTAAAATTCATGCCCAATGTATCTCAGGAGTCACCGTAAGTTGCTATGAATAAAAGTCTGCTAAATTAACAATTAAAAGTCAATATGGGTGTGGAAATAATTAAAAAAAAACGTCCCTGATTCTTTACAGTACGAGAAGCAAAGTTTGTACTATATTTGAGTGTATTACAAATAAATCTTTCATTAACGGTCGGGATCATCCATCCCAGTGAGTGTGAATGTGATTGGTCGACACACGCTTCCACGGTGACGCGTGGTGGTGGGGGGGGGGGGGGGGTGGTGGTGGTGCGTACCCAGGAAGCGGCTGACCCGGGCGGCGCCCCCGGTGGCCTGCTGGGCGGCCTGCAGGCCCTTGGTGACCTTGGGGCTGATCTCGGCGGGGGTCTCCTCGGGGGTCATGTTGGTGCGCAGCTTGGTGGCTCCCTTGTGGACGGCCTTCCCCGTGGCCTCCGCGCCGCGCAGGAACTCCTTGCTCAGCCACGACGCCCCTGGAGGGACGCAGCGGGTGGCGGCCGTTAGCATGGCAGCCGTTAGCAGTTAGCATGGCAGCCGTTAGCATGGCAGCCGTTAGCATGGCAGCCGTTAGCAGCAGTTAGCATGGCAGCCGTTAGCATGGCAGACATTAGCAGTTAGCATGGCAGCCGTTAGCATGGCAGCCGTTAGCAGTTAGCATGGCAGCCGTTAGCATGGCAGCCGTTAGCAGTTAGCATGGCAGTCGTTAGCATGGCAGACATTAGCAGTTTGCATGGCAGTCGTTAGCATGGCAGTCGTTAGCATGGCAGCCGTTAGCAGTTAGCATGGCAGCCGATAGCATGGCAGCCGTTAGCATGGCAGCCGTTAGCATGGCAGCCGTTAGCATGGCAGCCGTTAGCATGGCAGCCGATCGTGGTTAGCAGTTAAAATGGCAAACGTGTGCAGAGGAACGTGACCGATTATTCTCTTCCTTAAGACATTTTTTACATTCTGAATGTCTGATGTAAAGGGGGGTAAAATGTGTGGCTCTAAAACGTGTTATGCTTCACAATGTAGAGCAGCTCACTCTAGTGGTCGAAGCTGGTAGTGCAGTTGGACAAGCTGCATACTAAAGGTAATGGTTCGTAAACAGAATGTTAATGAATAAAGACAGGTCATTCACACACACACACACACACACACACACATATACACACACACACACACACACACACAAACCTGACAAGATATGTTGGGCCATCTTTTCGCTCCACTCAGGAAGTGGGAGTTTCTCCTCTCCGGTCACGATGAGTGGGGCCACCTCCTCCTCCTCCTGCTCCTCCTCCAACGGTCCGAGGGGGACTTTGTCGCTCAGGTTGATGACCTCTGACCTCTCACCCTCGACTGGAACCTGCCGAGGGTATCGATACGAAGAAGACATCCACAATTCACACATTTCCGTGTAGTTGATGATTGACTGTGTGAACCCTAGTTAGTTTTAACAACACGTTTTTTTCCTCATTATTTTGGAAATTGGCCGTTTACTTTTGCTGCATACATTCTTAACGTTGAAGCATTATTCACAGCCCTCCCACACACCACGCAACACGAAATCAAGGTGCAGAGTGGAGTCGAAGAGGTTAAAGACATCATGTTAAACACCTGCTGAGAATGTCCCCCCCCGCCACAACCCATTAGATTCGAGTCTTTCAGATTGCATTTCAGCCCGACATATCAGGACAACCTGTAAAAGATATAAATGGGGAACCAAAGGAGACGGAAAATAACAAAGAAGTCAGTGGCCATCTTTGTTTCCGTCAAGGATTTATGCTGACATTTTCAGGTGTAGCGTGATAAAAGTATAGATTGAATGCTGTAAGTCACAGGCTAATACCCTTTCCTGCGGAGTGAGAAGGGACTCTATCCTGAGAAAAGCATCGAAATGGCTTAGAAACCGGCATCAGATTTATGACACGTCGTGAGGGAGAGCAAACGTTCCCACGAGCAAATTCTACACATTTAACAGCCACCGTGAGTTGTACAGGAAGCTGTCAATCAAGCTACAGGAGGTGTGTGTGCGGTTGTGAACGCGTTAACCAATCCTAAGAGGGCCTCCCTTGGGTACTGCTCACAAATTATCCAAAGTCACGTCACGTCCACTCGCGCTGGCCGACCTCCCCCTGGGAGAGGAGGGTTAACCTGTGGGAGAATGTACGCCCGGCGGCGCTCGCCCAGCGGAACCCTATCACGCGCGGCGGCGCCTGCTTTGTTCGGCGGCTGCTTTGTGTGCTCGCTGCTTAGTTCAACACACGCAGGTGCCCTGCTTTGTCTCTCCCCGTGTGCTGTTCATCGCACCCGCACTCGCTGCCGGTGCAACTCTCGGTTGTTGACTAGATATCATTTGAAAGTGAGCCTGTTTGCTCGGGCCTAACCACATCGGACAAATCTGGCGCAATACTCTATGGCCGATGTTTATGTCAGGATAGAGTCCGATTAGACTTCATGAGAGATAGTTCTTGCCCCGTAAGTCGGCCATTTTGGCGGGAAATGGAAACGAGTCACAAAGTACAAAAATCTGTCAATTCGGGGACTTGTCTTCTACCTGAATCTCATAGGAATAGTGTGGGATGAGCCCCGTTGACTTACAATAAATACTTATATCGTGCTACACTCGAAAATGTAAAAAGTAGTTTGTTTTGCCTTTGAGTGGACATGGCTTGACAATTTGGGGGCGTAGACCTCTTAGGATTGGTCACTTTCAACGTGACCAATCATAACACAACACAAACATTAAAAAAAAAAGTAAACTACGAAATCTACCTTCTGGGGCCTCCTAGGGGTGAACTTGTCATGCACGGCTTAGTGCTTCTTACGCACTCACCTGGACCCGGAGTTCCACGAGCTGCGCCAGGACGTCTTTGAACAGCTCCCGGTGGGCGTCGGGGAGTTCTGTGGACAGCACGATGCCCACGTAGGAGCCCGGGGTGGCCCTCAGCGTGTCCGGGAACATGTAGATCCCGGAGCTGGCCAATAGGACGGGGGTGTCTGCCGCCAGCGGGTAGAGCCAGTCGCACACCTTAGAACGCAAAGGAAGCGGGGGAGAAATGTTAAGTCCTGCACCACCTCGGACGCATCTAAACTTAACAGGAGCGTGGACGACAAACGCTAGCAAACTGTAGTATAGTTTAGTATTCCCCAGTCAATTTGAGAGTTCATTGATTCCAATCGGGGAAATGGAAGTTAATACATTAATCTGATGGACGTCAAGGAACATTGAGGTCGATGACAATAAATGGGCGAGCAGAGTGTGTGAGCACATCTTGTGTTAACGGGTAAATGGAGTGCATTTAAAAACAGAGCTTTTCTAACCAGTGGCCACTCAAAAGCACTTTACAACATAGCCTAACAAACAGCCATTCATGCACACATTCACACACCGACAGCGATGTCAACCACGCAGGGCGACAGCCAGCTCGTCGGGAGCAGTCCGGGTGAGGGCGTCTCGCTCTGGGAACACCTTGACACCGAGCCACCGGGGGGGGGGGGGATCAAACTAGCCACCTTCCGGTTACCAGTTAAACCCGCTCTACCTCCTGAGCCACATGCCGCTGTGTTGTACGTTGGGGGTCACACATTGTGGCACGGTCCCCATTATCATCCATTATAGCCCCCCCCCCCCCACCGGTATTATCATTCTAATGACTGCTTCCCATAGAGTGAGCGAGGGCAGCGGCGGTATGCCGGCTGAAAGACACGCCGCAGCGAGGGGCAGAGCGGAACAACACAAGTGCCGAGTCATGTGTATTAAGAGACCATTGTGCTAGCGGACCACAGCACTGGGCAGGGTCGGACCACCGCGGGACAGGGACCGGGGGGGGGGGGGGGGGGCGGGGGGAGTATGCTTATGTCATGGGGTCGCACCAGTACAGTGCAGACACCCAGTCATCATAGACACTGAATGTCAGCGCTATCGTCACCAAGACCGACATGTTTGGAATACTGTGATCTCCTCCTCCTCTCTCTCCTCTCTGATACAGGGGTTCAAAGAAGCTTATCAAGGCGTTTAATATTAATCCACATTTGGTTGACATAATGGCTAATAGCAACTGTACTACTCTATTTTATTCATGTAACCAACAGACGCGGATATGATCTGTTGATTCCAAGATAAGTCACGGGGCTATTGACATTGTATCAACACATGCAGGCACCACTGCTTCCCACTAGTGCTGATTAGACCATATTATTTAGATAATTCATTCAACAAATCATTATTTACATAATGATTAATTAAATTGTCTCACTTGAGTGGTTGGCACATTCTGCATAACAGATTCACCCTCAAGACCTAACAATGAGTGTGATGATTATTGTTATGAAGTCAGACATTTTGAATTCCCCATTCAGGATACTATCCATCTCCTTAGTTTAATATACTATCTATATTTGATGTTGTCACTGGGAGACTTGTTCACTGAATGAGGTCACTGGAAAACCAAAACTATTAACCATAGAAACCAACAGCTGGTTGACTATCATTTAAATACCACAAAGGGTGTTCACACCTATAGCCCTGGTTTCTGTAGCCCTGGAGGCTATCGAAACTATTCAACACACACACGCATCTTACGTGAAGGTAGGCTGCGGAGGGCTTCTCCTTGCCGGTGGCCGCTGGAGAACGTTCCTCGTCACACCTGAAGATGCGCAGGTACCCCGGCTGTAACAGGGAGCTGACCTGGCCGTCTGGAGCCACGAAGAACATCTGCACCCCCGCAGGAATGAAAACCAGCTCCTGGCCCACCCGTCCACACAGGGCCCCGGGCCCCTGCCCCCACAACACGCCGCCCGCGCTCCCGATCAGGCTCTGGTGGCCCTCGCCGGGCCGCGGGGTGTACGCCGGGGGCTGGTCCCCGGACACCAGGGGTCTGGGGGGTAGAGAGGGGAGGTCGGAGGTCGAACTCCCGGCAGTAAAAATGCTGTCTTGGGCTGGCAGTACTAGCTCCGTAAACGAGGAGGTCTGAGCGAGCGCCGCCGGAATGCTAGGGTAGAGACAGCGCTGTTGGGGTTCCAGGGTGTCCACTCCGGCCGGGAGAGGTTCCATGGAGACCCTGCTCCTCTGGGCCTCAGTCGTCTGCTTCGTGGTCTCCAGGTCGGCTAGATGCAGCTTCAGGTTCTTGAGAACACCGCCCATCTTCTGCTGGAGCTGTCTGGCGGCGTCCCAGTGGGGGCCTTGGTGCCGCTCGCCGTTCGTGGGGATCTCCAGTCCCTGGTTGAGGTGCTGTCTGCCCCGCCGGTAATACTCCAGGCCCTCGGTCCTTTTACCGGCGTCCTCTGCCCCCCGTCCCTGGCTCAGACAGTGAAACGCCAACTCGTACTGGTCCTTGACCAGCAGCAGCTCAGCAGGCTGTTGGGCCATGCTGACAACCAGTGATTACCTGGGCAAAGACGTCAGAGAAAACACGTTGATCTTAGTTAACAGTAAATATTCCAAGTGGAAGAATTGAGGAAACGCCGAATTAAACTCAACGCCTACGACGATTTAAAAGTGCTGTTCAGGTGTGTCCAGTACAGAAGCAGGCGGGGTAGTGAATAATGAGCCATGGGGACAGGAATCCGCCAGTGTCCCGACCTGGTCTTACCTGAACAACCAGGTGGGAGCGGCATGCAGGCAGCGCGTTTTAAATATAGCTGTTCAGCATCACCGTGGCCCTGACACGGAGGTTCAAATGTAGGCGGATTATAACTAGCAACTCAAAGAAAAAAGTTCAAGTATCTCAACGGGTCATACCTTAGGCTTTGTAGACCGCTACCACCGACAAAAATGCAGAACCAAGTATTAAACGAGTTGGCTGATTGTTGCCTGTAGTTTCATGCCCGCGCCTGGTCGTTGTGGAGTCCCGTTGACAGACAGCGCTCTGCTGTAGCCCCGGAGTCACCATGGGTTGACGTTACGTAGTGTGACTACTAGATGGCGTCATCGAGCAATTATTTCTGTCAGTCCTTCAGCCCTTGCTTGAAGGGCATTGAAGAAAGTCATATCTCTGTATAAAAAGCTGAAACTGGCAAGACTTCTTGAAGACTTTTTAAAAAATGTATACCAAAGAGTTTAATTTCCAAAACTAATAATAGGCTAATACATGCTAATACATGCCATTAAAGAGCTGGTTGAGAGATTCGGTCAATGCAAAATAGCTGTATGATATTTTTCCATCATATGCAGCCGATTAAGGAATGGTTTTAAAGTTTAGATTTGTGAGCATCACTTAGTCAGGTTTTCCCCCATAATTATCCCGACCTGGCATTAGCCTAAACAAATGTATTCATTACCATGCTTAATATCTGAGCACGAAACCTGTCAAGTACACGGTTGAGGAATAATAACCACAATAAGTCTCAGGCCAATAATGGTAAAATTATGATTGACCAACAGTATCAGCAAGAGGAAGTGACTGAAGGACAAAGGATGAGGGCAATATTGTTTAATAGACATGATGCTGTGTACAGTCCATCCCATGGCAGGCACATGTAAAAAAGTTTAAAAATCAGTTGACCACTGGCCACCAAAACATAGGCCGACACGTACACAAGTTAACAATTCTATAAACTACCCTTCGGTTAGAAAGTTAACAATTTAGAATCTACATTAAAAGAATTAGATTTTTAAAAACACACAAAAATAAAAAGCCGTTAGTGCTATGAGTGTGCACTCTCTGGAGAGCCGCAACAGGTCTGTGAGCAATGCATTATGGGAAAGGCAGAGTGGTGGGTGGAGTCATCAGTGAAACACTACCATACCTGAGGAGAATACAAAAGCCTTAATACAGCATACAAGGGGCTGGATCACAATGACATTCATTTAAATAGAGAATACAAGAAGACTGAATCTTGAATTCAAATAAGACAAGGGGGGGAAATTAAAAGCAACGTATGATCCTACTTGGAGCTCTTGTACTTCCCGCGGACGGCCTGCTGGGGATGGCTCTCTGCACTGAAGTGGATCCGGTGGAGGTCCTTCAGGCAGGGTACGATGTCCTCCAGGCTGTACCCGGTGAACTCCTCCAAGGAGTCCGGCTGCAGAGACCACGACAACAGTCAGAAACATTGAAGTGCAAGACATAGCCTTAAAGGGGTTTGAGAAGCCAAGCACATGAATCAACATCACGTTTGGGTGACCCTTACCCACAAGCGCCTGCTCAGGGTGTAGTTGGCCAGGCAGTAGGCTGCGGCGGCCACCAGCGACGGGGGAAAGGTTACGAGCATCTCCATATCCAGCAAACTCAACTCTGCCACATACTGAAAGAGACAAATTAGACATTTATTTGAGATCTTGCATCAAGAATTGATATGTAGATGTTGGGGGATGATAACTTTGAACCCTTTATTATACAACTTGACTGCCCAAAGTCAAGTGATTTTAAACTCCCCCTTGTTAGCCGCCTATATCCTCTGCTGGCCCCAATCAGGACCCTCCAGTTAACAAGTGCAGACTCTTCAAAAGAACCAGACACGCTGAACTGCCTCCCTGAGAGAGGGGGGCGCTCACCAGGCTGAGGTGGGTTGTCTTGGAGCAGACCCCCTGGATGGTGATGAAGAGGCGGAGGAACTGGTAGGCAGTGGGCACAGTCATGTTGAAGGCCAACACCTTCAGGAACAGCACCTCCATGTGCACCAGCTGCTTCTGGTCGTAGGTGCCGTCCGTGATGTACACAAAGTCCTCCATCTCCGGAGGGTAGATCTCCTCGTATTTCCTGCAGCACAGACGTGGAGCACCTTTAAAGCTCAGGCTTCTGAAGGCAGCTGTTCATTTCAAATTTCACTTAATGCAACTGTCATGCAGTATTTCAAATCCCTGAGCCGGAGACAGGGCCCAAAGCCATTGATATTTCCCGGGAATAAGTAATGCCTTTACAATTCCAAAACCCACTATTAAAGCAAAGTCTGGGTTGAATTAGTTCACCTAGAGTCTGCATGGCCTCCCCTACACCCCTCGTTTACACTTATTGTATGTCCTTTCACTTAAGACATAACTTTGCATTGTGTAGCATCTTATCCTAGCTATCCTTCTATACATGGACTGGGCTAACCTGCGATTGTTAGTGCTTGGCACTTGTTTCTATGAACATCCTTACTGTTCACACAGATAAGTTTCCCTTCTAAAAAATGTACTCAATTTAAGTCGCTTTTGATAAGTGTGCCAAATGTCACAAATGTAAAGCAATGATTTCAAAGGAACCAAGAGCACATGTCAACTAGTCCACTAGGGCCTGCAGCACCCCCATCAGGTCACGGGGGGGGGGGGGGGGGGGGTCCTTACGCGGCCAGCAGCAGGGCCACCGTGCCGACCAGCTGCAGCTTGGCGCGCTTCACCGACGTGGTGTAGGACAGGAAGCGGTCCAGGTAGCTGACAGCCAGGTGGCTGGTCTCCGCGCAGAGCTTGTACTCTTCCGCCACCTCCGCCAGCCAGTCAACCAGCACCACCCGCATGCAGCCTGTGATCTCAGGGTGGTTGTGCATGTAGTTCCTCCGGGGCCGCAGCTTGGCCTGTGGGACACAGCGCAGAGAAAGACAAGCGGTCAGGGTATGAAGAACAGTACTGAATATAAACGCAGCCCTAAAAGACTCGACTTCAGGGCTCCCCAGGATGTTCCGGTGAGCCCCCCACCCCCTTAAAGTCAAGTCGTCGCTCATCTTCCTGGCGGGAGGTAGACAACGATTTACCTCCAACTGTGGCAAGAGTCAGACAGCATTGCAGTGAACACTTATGGTGTTCCTGACGGATGACATTCAAAACCCAAAACCACGGCGTACTTCTCTCCCCCTCAGGTGCAGGTAAATATCTCCTGTGTACTCCGGGACACAGAGCTCATCCTGCACGGCCCGGGGCTCCTCTACCAGTGACTGCATGGACGTGTCCGCGCATGAGTCTGCAGAGAACAAAAAACACGCTTTAAAAAAAAAAAAGTACAATATATAAAGTTCATTAAAACTTAACAATGGTAGAGGCTTTAATGAGGCCCAGAGCAGCCTCACTTGTACTCAGGTCCAGGAAGAGACGGAAGTCTCTATGCTGGAGGGCGGCATGGCTCTCCTCCAGCAGGCTGGAGTCGACGGCGTCCATGTCCTCCACAGAGGCAGGGACGACCACACTCTGCTCCTCAATGTACACCGCATAGCCAGGGCACCCGGCGAGGCCAGTGTTCATGGAGCTGGCCGGGAAGGAACATTGTTCTCCCTTTGAGAAAGATGCGGACAATAAATCAGAAAAAAAGAGTTTAAGTTTAAGAATATTAAATATACATACAAAAACAAGACTACTGAAGCAATACTGACCAGGGGCATTCGGCTGTGTTGTTCATTTTCTGTCAGGACACCAAGCACTGTTCTTTGCTTCATCTTCTGCACCATCGCCATCTCCGTTTTTGTGAAGGCCGAACCATTCTCTTGGTTGGTGTAGGTGCCAACGTGGCTGGTCACGCCGAAACTCTACAGAACAGGTGTCAAGTAAAGACGCACGCATAGTTCAAACTTCGTGTAGACATCGTGTAGTCCTGGTTTATAGTGCACATGCTCAAGAGCGCGATTGCAATGAGTCGCCCCAGATTCGGTACAAGGCGACATGGATTGGTGGTTTAATTTGGCGTATAACGAACAAACGTCAAAAGCAGCGGATTGGAAAATGGAATGCAGCCCAAAAAAGGAGCATCGCTGCCATGGGAACATTTACTACAGTCCTGCAATCAGCCAATTAAAAATCACATTTTGTTCGACAGTTGTACACTCCTGCATCTTTAAAGTCATCAAGAGTCATAGTAACTTTAAAAAAAACTTACCATGATGTAATTTGACTCCTTAGGTTTCCAACCGGGAACGTGACGATTAAGCACTTTCTAACGATAACCTGGCCGGGTTAACGTTATAAAATCTGAATTAATACCGCTAAGGTAGCAGGAGTAGGCTTGCGGGTCACTAGCTGTTGCTTTCCTGGGTATCCGAGCTGTCACTTGGGGTATTTTCTGGCTGTCAGGCGAGTTTATGATATTGACTAGACTGTTGATGAGCTATTTATCAGCTGATTCTACCGACCTAATTATCCAATCACGTTCAACTACGCAGCAAAACAGGCTTGTGATTGGAGCGCGGTTTCAGTGACCGCCCTGAACTCTTAATTAGACTTAACGACGTAAACCGTGTGAGAATGACGCGCAATCAATGAAAATCCGTTTGCTGGGAGGTCGTTCGGGGTTACAGAGCAAATGCTAATCGTATTGCGTATTATATCGTATTATATGTTTAGCTTACTTTGAAAGCTCCTACTACTGTGACATATGTTGTTATGTTACTTGAACATAAATGTAATCATATTCTAAGGACCGTAAGCCATATGCCTACATTATTCTTGCCCTTAGAAAGCCGAGTAGACTACAGCATTATCAACCGGGCAGGTTCAGTTTGGCAGTGTTTAAATTTGGAACCACCGTTTTCCTAACATCCTGCAATTTGTGTAACACATTAGATTACTGCGCTGCTTAATTTGGTTGTTTGTTTTTTTGTAACCTGATGAATAACACAGATGGATTTTTGCATAAGATTACGCATCAATACTCTACGCTGTTCCTCCTGCCTGTGTGCCACCATGAATAACGTACATTTCCATCCCCCAAACAGTCTCGACAGTGACACACACATTTCAGAGAGCTGCGTGCCTATCATTCTAAAGAAAGTGATATGGGAGACAGGCAGGGTGATACAGTATGGAGAGGCTGGGCTGTGGCTTCTGCTCCGGTGGAGATGGCAGATAGACAGGCTGCTATTTTCTGTTCTTGAAAGGAAATCCATATCTGTTCACGCTCTACTGAGAGAGGAGACACACACACAGATTCACAGATGCACACACACACACACACACACACACACACACACACACACACACACACACTAGACACACGCACAGACACACACACACACACACACACACACACACACATATACAGACACACACATACACAGACACACAGATTCACACACACACACACACACACACACACACACACACACACACACACACACACACACACACACATGCACACACACACACACACACACACACACAGACGGTAAATCCACTTGCAGACCAATATACCAAAGATGGAAAGTACCCTTACTTAAACCTTATAAAATGTTCCTGTGTAGTTCAATAGATGGAACATAGTTCAATGGTCAGTGCTTTGATTGGATAAACGCATTCATCACATGACACGTCATTGGAACAATTCAGGCCTTTTACTTTTTCTACATACATTCTTATTTTATTCCACTTAGTTTTTTAAGTGATGCATTCAACTACCATTTGAGAGGAAACCAGGCCTATATTCGAACTGGATCAGGTGTAGTTTAACTAACAGGCTGAACTGGAACGTCTTTCCACACTTTAACATGAACTAGACGCTGTTGCAATATACTGTATGTACAACCGTACATTGTGGACATCAACGTTCATGTTCATGTTTTTATCAAATGTTGTTTTTGTGGGACATTGTTCTTGATAGTCGCCAAGTGCTTTTCCACCACGGAAATGTTCCCATACACAAACACACACACACACACACACACACACACACACACACACACACACACACACGGACACTGACAAACATCCACACAATCCTCCCTTCTCACTCTCTCTTTTGCTCTCTGTTATGCTCTCCCACACACACCATCACATTAACACACATACTCTCACACACACACACACACACACACACACACACATATACTCTCACACACACACACACACACACACACACACACACACACATCCATGGGGTGCGTTGGCAGATGCAGATTGTGTGTGACAGTGACGGGGGGGGGGCGGGCAGGGTCATCCCATTAGCCCGATGCAGCTCTGCTGACAGCCTGCAGCCCAGGTGCACCTCTGACGGCAGAGACGCAGACCCCGCCTGACTACAGGTCAAACCATCCATGCATCAGCAATCATCCGTCCATCCACACGCACACCCCTCTATCCATCCACCATACCCTTTCATCAATCATCCATCCACCCAATCATCCTACCCTTTCATCTGACCTGTCATCCACCCCTCCACACATCTTTCCATCCATCCATCCGTCCCAGGTATGCAGGGTTATGTAATATGCATGCGATGCATCATTAAAATACTGTCAAAACACAACATTGAGGCACAGATAATTAATCAAAGACGAGGCTAACTACAGTTATTTTCAACAGGGCATCACCAGAGACACACATGCACGCACACACGCACACACACATACACACACAATCGATGTGGCCCAATTTGAGCAGTGCAACTCTGTATAATCTCACTGCATGCGGGGCAACAATGGGGCCACAAACCTTTGATGAAAGTTTTATTGTTGACTATTTCTGAAAGGGGATGGCTTTCGTTCTCTTTTCTCATTCTTAAATATTCAGCTGTTTCTTTTGCGTGTGTGTGTGTGTGTGTGTGTGTGTGTGTGTGCGTATGAGTGTGTGTTTCCCTCTGTTCTTTCAAGGTTCCCCCTTGACCACTATGATTAAACTCCTCTGAGCATGAAACGCTCAATCTTCGGACCTCATGAATAAAACATTTTCTAAGCAAGGACATTTATTTTGTCTTTTTTTTTTTTTGCACAATTACTGCGAGTCAAACTTTGGGCTCCGCTAATGTATTCAAATTATTCATTTATATATTCAAATATGACTTTGAGGACAACGTTGTCTTTCTCCTCTGTAGTGAATTTAGATTGCCGTCTTCTAAGGCGATCCATGTCCTTTGTAGCTGTGGGAATAAGGCTTTAGTTCCATGTTCATGGGCTTTGGCAAGTTATGGTGATGAAATATGATATTTATCCTGCAACACAGTGTCTTCAATATAATATTAACAGGAGCGACCACCGCACTTTCAATGAGCACAGATTCAATGTGAATGATATAACTAGGGGGATGCAACAAGAAAACACGTACACACACACACACAATGTTGCGTCCCGAATGATATGCTATCAGGACATAATATTATATATTATATATATTTCAGGTCATGTGTAACAGTGTTGGGGCTAGGGTAAATCTATCAAATAATAAATAAACAAAATCCGAGTAGTGATTTTGTGAATCAATACAGTAGTGAAAGCAACAGATCGAGATTCTTAATTGTATTGATATTTTCAAACGTCGATGGATGTTACTCGCGCAGGCATCGACTATCCCCACCTCGTTATCCTTTGTACACATGCTTGCATCTAATTGGTATTCCCTGCAAAGACTAACCTGTCAGTCGCTGAAACGGTGGCAACATATGAGTGTCGTGTGTGTCTATGTGGGCGTGCACTTTCGCGTGTGCATGTTTGTGTTTGTGTGTGTGTGTGTGTGTGTGTGTGTGTGTGTGTGTGTGTGTGTGTCCATCTGCTACTGTCTAGTCTTGGCGTGTAGCTCATTTCCCCTTTTGGGACCCCTGGTTCTTGCAGGAACGTCTTGACTGCCAGGCCACTGTCACCACAAGAGCATCTTTAATATGTGTATGAAACGGCTTCCTGTCACAGCACACTGGACAGCGGAGGAGGGCTACGGCTGTCCGGGTGAGAGGAGGGGCGTGGATATAGCATGTGACAGATAT
>NW_028179884.1:0-2500 GCF_964030765.1 Micromesistius poutassou | reverse complement strand
CGGTCATTATCGGGAAATAAGCCCCTTCAGGGCGAAGCAAGAAACCTCTGCTTTACATTGGTGTCCAGTTCGCCCTGTCGGGGCTTATTTCCCGATAATGACCGGCATTCTATACATTATCCCTTCCATAATAAACAGGCATTGTTAACGAGTTAAAATAAGATTGGGTTAATGCGTTATTAACGCAGTAATTTTGACAGCCCTAATGTTTATATGTAACGGAGCGTTCCACAGCATTGGGAAGAGCCGTGTAATAAATATATATATATATATACTGTATGTATAATATATATATATATCTCCATCTCCATCAGAAAATAGTTCCTATAGTAACATTAGCCGACTCTTGTTCAGTTGAACGTTGTTATGGAAACTAGGCTCATGAAAGTAGTTTTGGCTAGTTAGCGTAGTGATACTTTCTGTAATTAGGCATGAGTGCTTGCTTAAACTTGCGTGTTATTGAATATCTAATCAAATCCTGAATAAGCTAATCACATTCACATGTTTGTGAAATCGTTTTTTTTGTACTTTTTGTTATTGTAGCTTTTGAGGAGCTCGTTGAATCTACTCAAAGGTCCCTTACCGCTCGGTTCTCGATTCGATACCTGCTATCTGTCCATAATACCTCCTTACTGTCTGTTGACCTGATAGCAAGCATTCAAAGTCATATAGAATTGGCACAAACACAAAAACCCAAATCAATTCCGGTACAGATTTAAAGGGGTAATTCGGAATTTTCTACATTGGACCTCATTTCCAAGTGAGCTAGTGTGTTATTTATCATTGGAGACCGTTTTCAGTACTTTTTATTCAGTCCTTCTAGTTGCAGAAATTGCTGGTGCTAGGCTAGCGCAAGTCAATGGGAACTGCTAGCCTGCCAATAAAAACAGCTTTACCCACTCCACAGTACACCCGATGCAAACAAATTATAACGTCTGACTATCGATGGAAATGTCTGTGTTGATAGAATAATGTTAGAAATAAAACTATCCTTGTATCGCAATGATCGCATTACATTTTGAGGGACTACTTTCTCAGCAGCGGCGGAATTTCACTTTGCTCCAGTGTAGCAACCAATTCACTACAGCAGAACGTAAACAGAGAAGCGCACTCCAGGTAATATCAGTCCGCCACTGCCGTAGCCTGTTTCCAACTACAGGGATTATAAACTAAATGCAATGCACTGCAAGGGTAGTTTTATTTCTAACATTATTCTATCAACACAGACATTTACATAGATAGTCTGCCGTTATAATTGGTTTGCCTCGGTTGTACTGTGGAGTGGGTAAAACTGTTTTTATTGGCAGGCTATCAGTTCCCATCGACTTGCGCTAGCCTAGCACCAGTGATGTCTGCAATTAGAAGGACTGAATGAAACATGTTGAAAACGGTCTCCAATGATAAATAACACACTGGCTCACTTGGAAATGAGGTCCAATGTCCAAAATTCCGAACTACCCCTTTAATGAGTGTCTTTCATCTGCTCTTCCATGATCACAAAGCCTATGTTTCCTACTCAGAAAATGTCAGTATTTCAAAGTAAAAGCACAAAGAATCAGAATAAAAATGTACTGGTACAGTGCAGACCTATTACTTTATATTTAGCTGTGCAAACACTTAATGTCCAAAATGCCAAGCCTGATTCAAACAAGCATGTTTAATGCCAGGAGGCCGAAGGGATTGTTCTTATTGTCAGTAACTGCTACCTGTGTTGTTTGATAAACCTTGTCATATAATCAGTAGTACCGGCAGATGGAATGAATATAGTGGAGAAAAATGCTTTGGAAGTAGTGGAGTGAAACCCTAAGTACGCTGCTTCAGTTAAGAAAAGGTAAAGAGCTAAGAAGCAGGCTACTGTTGGGATCCAACATCATAAGAGGCCATGAATATGGGACAGGTTTGCTGAATGTATGACAATAAAAATAGAACAAAGATACATAGGAGAAAAGACTTCAGTTCATCATGATTTCACCATTGCATGTGCGGGTATGAAACCATCACAGGCAGAATCCTTCTGGCTTCATGTCAATGAACATTTTATTTATTTGATTTCCCACGCCTGAGCCCAACCTCAGAGCACGCCAGTTGATGGGAAAAGGAAATGACTATACTGTATGAAGTGCAAAGACACAATGGCTGTCCCTGATGGAGTCCCTGATGCTCCACGTTAGGGAAGGCTGAGGTAAGTAGGAATGACTCTAAATCAGCCAACAGACAATAATTCCCCTTCGAGATTAACTCTCAACTTGCTGTGGCATAAATAGATCATCAGCATTACTCTGAGCCGCAATGCAATCTACATATTAGACCTATTCAATTTAATGCTGCCACGGCGATGTGAGCCACTATAATCATGCTGAAAGCTAGGGTTCCTCACTTTCACCGCATGACTCTGTTGTTGTTGTTGTTGTTCCTCTAGGGCAAGGATTAACATGATTTATGGAACAATCCATGAATTGTCAGACATAATAAAACATGGAGGCGGCCATCTCGCCGCTCC
>NW_028179885.1:0-5758 GCF_964030765.1 Micromesistius poutassou | reverse complement strand
TTCCTCTAACTGTTCCTCTAACTGTTCCTGTAACTGTTCCTCTAACTGTTCCTCTAACTGTTCCTCTAACTGTTCCTCTAACTGTTCCTCTAACTGTTCCTGTAACTGTTCCTCTAACTGTTCCTCTAACTGTTCCTGTAACTGTTCCTGTCTTTGGGTCAGCGGTCGTCAAGCAGGAAACGCAGAAGTTACAGAATGAGGCCAAGTCCAGGAGGCCAAGACTGTCTGAACGCGACCGCAGAGAGAGAGAGAGAGAGAGAGAGAGAGAGACCTGTTCCTCAGTAGAGAGAGAGAGAGAGAGAGAGACCTGTTCCTCAGTAGAGAGAGAGACCTGTTCCTCAGTAGAGAGAGAGACCTGTTCCTCAGTAGAGAGAGAGACCTGTTCCTCAGTAGAGAGAGAGAGAGAGAGAGAGAGAGACCTGTTCCTCATTCCATCAGGTTATTATTGGGGCGCGCGGCTGGGAATACCCAACATGTGGCACTTCCCCTTTAGAGACTCAGAGAGTGAGAGAGAGAGAGAGAGAGAGAGAGAGAGAGAGAGAGAAATGATGGAGACCCAGAAAGATTCTGAACCTCTCTCTCTCTCTCTCTCTCTCTCTGTCTGTCTCTCTCTCTCTCTCTGTCTCTCTCTCTCTTTCTCTCTAGAGAGAGGATAGGAGGACTAGAAAGCAAAAGTTATTTCGATCTTTGGGTTGGGCCTGCATGGGGTGTGTGTGTGTGTGTGTGTGTGTGTGTGTGTGTGTGTGTGTGTGTGTGTGAGGGATTTGCAGGTCAAGAATTTAGAGATTTAAAGAGGACATATTCTCCACCACTCTCTTAAGTTAGACATGGCCCCCTACCGTTATAGATCAATATATTGTTCACCACTATTAAGAGTGTTGCCCATGAAGAGGTAATCTACAAATATGCCTCAGACGACTTAAAGGGGACGTATTGTACCACCAGGTGTGAGTGGGATTAGCCGTTACGAGCCGTTTTGAAATTATGCCTCTTCTGACATCACAGGTGGGTGTGTCCACCTAGATGTAGGACGGACAGATGAGCAACGTTTGCTACGGTCTCCTGTGATGTCAGAAGAGGCACATTTTCAAAACGGCTCGTAACGACTAATCACACTCACACCTGGTATTTGTAGATTAACGCTTCATGGGCGATACTCTTAATAGTGGTGAACAATATATTGATCTATAACGGTAGGGGCCATGTCTAACTCAAGAGAGTGGTCTTGACCTTATTCAGAAATGTGAGCAATGCCACCTAAAGGTCATCTTAGAGGCGTGTGAATGTGTGTATGTGCATGCAGACGCGCACACACACACACACATTCTTTGGCTTTGACCAATCATTGAACTTGGCCTCAAATAGGCCTTTAGGCTTGAGGAAGACATAGAGGCGTCATTAAAGCCAACAGAGCAGAAGACTTTCTGTTTCTTACCCGGGTACAATTCTTCTAATGCAGTAAATGTGGGCAGTTTTACTCAGGAAATAATTGATCAAGGGTTCATCGTAGGACTTATCGTGATTTGGGCTGGTATTATGCTGCTTGGGGGAGTGAAAGTTAGGCCGATGTAAATGACATCAACCTTTTCTAAGATGTAATGGTTGTTTAATAGTGGTATAGTAGGGCTAAATCCTACATTTGTATTTTAGCCCTCAACTATTTAATTCAACGCTCCATAAGTGAATTGAGGACAATTCTTTAATTCATTCTTAATCAAAATAGTGTTTAAATGGACACACGAATAAATAATTATTTCCATGGGACAATTCATCCTCAATATTTTCAATGGCAATTAAGACTTAGCAGACATTAGATATCCTGCCTTTCAGTTTCTATATTTATTTTATTGATTACTATAATTTAATTAATTAATACCACCTACGGCTTATATTAGCAGAAGTCTGTGTCCAGCAAAATCCTAAACCGTCCATTTCAATGGAGTATACTATTGAACCAGCAGAGGGCGCTGAAGGGCCGTTCACACGGTTAATAAAACGGACATGACGCCAAGGCGAAAACATATGCAAGTATTTATTGGTCGTTACATGTTCTTGTTTCACTGTTGAATGCCGGCGTGTTTCATGATCAATCGAGTGCTTTGCCACAACGGGGGTAAATCAAAAACAAGGTTTGGTTCACTGATGGAGGAGACTGCAGTCTCTCGGTGGCCAGCAGGGGACTCACTTCTTTCCTGTAAACAAAATACAGTAGAGCAGAAACAACACGCCGCTAAAATCAACTTCAACATAGTTATAACAACGGGAGGTCAAATGACGAGCTGACGACCGATATATAGAATACGTCTGCAAGGAATCCTTAGGAAACCATTAGAGACCAGTGAGATCAATAAAGCAAACCATTAGAGACTAGTGTCACTTCTTTGACACCCCTACTGGGCCCCTAGGCACACACACACACACACACACACACACACACACACACACACACACACACACACACACACACACACACACACACACACACACACACACACACACACACACACACACACACACACACACACACACACACACACACACACACACACACACCCCAAACTGCTGCACTAGTCTGTCTCCTAGAGGAGGTGAGGATGTCTCCTAGAGGAGACGGTGCACTAGTCTGTCTCCTAGAGGAGGTCAGGAGTCTCCTAGAGGAGAGGGTCCACTAGTCTGTCTCCTAGAGGAGGTGAGGATGTCTCCTAGAGGAGAGGGTGCACTAGTCTGTCTCCTAGAGGAGGTGAGGATGTCTCCTAGAGGAGAGGGTCCACTAGTCTGTCTCCTAGAGGAGGTGAGGATGTCTCCTAGAGTCGTTACCTGGGAGCTTCAGCCACTTGGGGACCTTCCCGGGGTGGGCTGCGGGCCGCTGGGGGGGCTGGCTGGGGGCGGTGGGGGGGGGGGGGGTCTGCCCCGTCCGGCCGGCCCCCCTTGGAGGGCTGGGAGGGGGGGTGTCCGTCGCCGCCGGCCCCGCCCCTGGAGGAGGGGGGGGGGGGGCCTGGGGAGCAGGGCATGCAGCTGGACCCCGAGGAGGAGGAGGAGGGACCGGTCAGAGAACCAGCAGTGAAGGAGCCTCACAGAACACTGCGGTCATCAACCTCTCCAAATGTCATAACCACACTTAAAATGAAATGTTGAGATACAGTATTGAATAAAAAATGTAATAAAAAATATTGAATAAAAAGTATTGATTTTATTTACTTGTATTCAATACTTCAATAGGACTGTGAGTGAACACAATGAAACAGTTTGAACCGTATATTGAGTGTAACGTGTGTGACAGTATGTGTGTGTGTGTGTGTGTGTGTGTGTGTGTGTGTGTGTGTGTGTGTGTGTGTGTGTGTGTGTGTGTGTGTGTGTGTGTGCAGACTGAAGGTGATGGGGGGGGTCCCTGACTGTGGAGGGCAGACCACCACAGCGGTGCCTAGAGGAGGCCGTACCTGGCGATGGACTCGTTGGCCTGCGTGGCGGAGACACAGGAGCTCAGGTGCTCCCTCTGCAGGTAGCAGTCTGCGGAGGAAACACAGCGTTAGTCACCGGGGGGGGGGGGGGGCCCTCGGCGTTAGTCACCGGGGGGCCCTCGGCGTCTCGGCGCTACAGGACGGCTCTGGTACAGCGGGACCCACCGGTCTGCAGCTCACAGCCGAAGTACACCAGCGCCCCGGGGAACAGGTTGGCCTGGGGACGGAGACACAGCGGGCGTTAGGGGTCAGAGGGTACAGCCGGTCAGCTGGTCACCGGAGGGTTACTAGTAGGACCCCCGGCTCCTCCTAGCGGAGGGTGGAGGTGTCCCTGAGAGAGACGCCTCCCCCTGACTGCTCCTGACCCGCTGGCTGTCGCCCTGAGGGGCTGACTCCGCCGTCGGTGTGTGAGTGTGTGATGAACGGGTTAATGTGTGATGAATGGGTGAATGTGTGATGAATGGGTGAATGTGAGGCGGTGTTGTACAGAGCTTTGAGAGGCCGCTGGTCGGAACAGCGCGGTATGAATGCCGTCCGTTGACCATAAGAACCCAGACCTGTGTGTGCGGACCGGCCCTTTGAACCTCCAACAGTTTGGTCACTAAGAGTCTGAGGAGGAGGCCTGGTCCAGACCAGGTCCAGACCAGGTCCAGACCAGGTCCAGACCAGGTGGGGTCTGAGGAGACCCCCTCCGGTCCAGACCAGGTGCAGAACCCGAGGAGCTCGGAGGAGACTGACCTGGAACAGCGTGACGGAGGACTGGTCCAGGACGGTCTTCGGGGGAGTGACGACTGAGGAGAGGATGAGAAGCAGCAGGGAGGACATTTAACCCTCGGCTGGGAAGAACAAGCTTCTCTGGGATGGAAGTTGCATTGTGGGATTGCCAGTTTAAAATCCATGAGATGCATTGGGGACAGCATGGTGAATACCCAGACAGACATGATGAGCACTTCAAACACTTTAGGTTTGGGTTTAGGCGGAGATGGGAGGCAGAAGTTGCTTTGTTGAACTCTTAACCTAAAGTCAGAGGCTGTGGTCACGTGCTGAACTCTTAACCTAAAGTCAGAGGCTGTGGTCACGTGCTGAACTCTTAACCTAAAGTCAGAGGCTGTGGTCACGTGTTGAACTCTTAACCTAAAGTCAGAGGCTGTGGTCACGTGTTGAACTCTTAACCTAAAGTCAGAGGCTGTGGTCACGTGCTGAACTCACACAGGTAGAAGTCCAGCTGGGGGTCCTCCAGGTAATTCTGGACAAACTTCCGGACGTCAGCGACTGGAGAGAAACAGACGACACGTTGGACCTTCCTGTAACGGTTTGTCTACTCAGTCACTGTGGCGCCGTGGGACAGGGCGCGGGTTGGGACGCTGGTCTCCCTGCCCTCGGGCCAGGCAGCAGGAATCAAACACGTACCCGTTTCCAGAGGCCGGAAGAATCCCTGGAGGACGTGGCGGTCCGGGAACTGGACCCTGAGGACCACCTGGAGAACAGGAGATACAGTCTGATCAGGAGATACAGTCTGATCAGGAGAGATACAGTCTGATCAGGAGAGATACAGTCTGATCAGGAGAGATACAGTCTGATCAGTAGAGATACAGTCTGATCAGGAGAGATACAGTCTGATCAGTAGAGATACAGTCTGATCAGGACAGGAGAGATACAGTCTGATCAGGAGAGATACAGTCTGATCAGTAGAGATACAGTCTGATCAGTAGAGATACAGTCTGATCAGTAGAGATACAGTCTGATCAGGAGAGATACAGTCTGATCAGGAGAGATTGAGTGTTATTCTCAGTAGTAGGGTTAGGTCATTCCTCTTACTGTGTGAACACGTCCGACCTGTTGATTTATTTCAGCAGTCAGACACCGTCTGATTGATTCTCGCGGGGATGGGTGAGAGTAATAAGTAATAATTAAAGTGTCACTCATAAGAGACGCATGGCATGGTTAAAGCGGGTGGGCCAATACTGCTTGCGCGTGCGTGCGTGCGTGCGTGCGTGCGTGCGTGCGTGCGTGTGTGCGTGCGTGCGGACACGGTGTCGTTACCTTGGGGTAGCGCTCCATCTTCTCCTTGAGCTGGGACTCCTTCAGGGCTTTGGTCATCAGAGGGGTCTCCTCCAGAGACCTCCTGCACAGGAAGGAGGAGCAGTCAGCACACCAGGGAGAAACATGTGACCAGTGACAGGAAGGAAAAACATTCGACCAGTGACAGGAAGGAGAAACATGTAACCAGTGACAGGAAGGAGAAACATGCAACCAGTGACAGGAAGGAGAAACATGCGACCAGTGACCGGAAGGAGAAA
>NW_028179886.1:0-12159 GCF_964030765.1 Micromesistius poutassou | reverse complement strand
AAATAACCCTATTTAAGCTCAGTTACACGTTTGCATTGAAAGGACTGAGTTATCAACTTTTCCAGTTTTTATGCGTGCAAAATGCTTTTCAGAGCGAGAAAAGCATGTTTTGACCCACAATGTGTTTTTGACCCTAACACGTGAATTATAGTCAAAACAACTGCTCTCCACTTCCAAATGGTGCGCGATGGCATAAATAACCCTATTTAAGCTCAGTTACACGTTTGCATTGAAAGTGACTGAGTTATTCACTTTTCCAGTTTTTATGCGTGCAAAGTGCTTTTCAGAGCGAGAGAATCACTTTTTGACCAAAAAGGTGCTTTTGACCCTGACACGTGAATTGTGCTCAAAACAACTGCTCTTCACTTCCAAATGGTGTGCAATGGCATACATAACCCTATTTAAGCTCAGTTACACGTTTGCATTGAAAGGGACTGAGTTATCAACTTTTCCAGTTTTTATGCGTGCAAAATGCTTTTCAGAGCGAGAAAAGCATGTTTTGACCCACAATGTGTTTTTGACCCTAACACGTGAATTATAGTCAAAACAACTGCTCTCCACTTCCAAATGGTGCGCGATGGCATAAATAACCCTATTTAAGCTCAGTTACACGTTTGCATTGAAAGTGACTGAGTTATTCACTTTTCCAGTTTTTATGCGTGCAAAGTGCTTTTCAGAGCGAGAGAATCACTTTTTGACCAAAAAGGTGCTTTTGACCCTGACACGTGAATTGTGCTCAAAACAACTGCTCTTCACTTCCAAATGGTGCGCAATGGCATACATAACCCTATTTAAGCTCAGTTACACGTTTGCATTGAAAGGGACTGAGTTATCAACTTTTCCAGTTTTTATGCGTGCAAAATGCTTTTCAGAGCGAGAAAAGCATGTTTTGACCCACAATGTGTTTTTGACCCTAACACGTGAATTATAGTCAAAACAACTGCTCTCCACTTCCAAATGGTGCGCGATGGCATAAATAACCCTATTTAAGCTCAGTTACACGTTTGCATTGAAAGGGACTGAGTTATCAACTTTTCCAGTTTTTATGCGTGCAAAATGCTTTTCAGAGCGAGAAAAGCATGTTTTGACCCACAATGTGTTTTTGACCCTAACACGTGAATTATAGTCAAAACAACTGCTCTCCACTTCCAAATGGTGCGCGATGGCATAAATCACCCTATTTAAGCTCAGTTACACGTTTGCATTGAAAGTGACTGAGTTATTCACTTTTCCAGTTTTTATGCGTGCAAAGTGCTTTTCAGAGCGAGAGAATCACTTTTTGACCAAAAAGGTGCTTTTGACCCTGACACGTGAATTGTGCTCAAAACAACTGCTCTTCACTTCCAAATGGTGCGCAATGGCATACATAACCCTATTTAAGCTCAGTTACACGTTTGCATTGAAAGGGACTGAGTTATCAACTTTTCCAGTTTTTATGCGTGCAAAATGCTTTTCAGAGCGAGAGAAGCATGTTTTGACCCACAATGTGTTTTTGACCCTAACACGTGAATTATAGTCAAAACAACTGCTCTCCACTTCCAAATGGTGCGCGATGGCATAAATAACCCTATTTAAGCTCAGTTACACGTTTGCATTGAAAGGGACTGAGTTATCAACTTTTCCAGTTTTTATGCGTGCAAAATGCTTTTCAGAGCGAGAAAAGCATGTTTTGACCCACAATGTGTTTTTGACCCTAACACGTGAATTATAGTCAAAACAACTGCTCTCCACTTCCAAATGGTGCGCGATGGCATAAATAACCCTATTTAAGCTCAGTTACACGTTTGCATTGAAAGTGACTGAGTTATTCACTTTTCCAGTTTTTATGCGTGCAAAATGCTTTTCAGAGCGAGAAAAGCATGTTTTGACCCACAATGTGTTTTTGACCCTAACACGTGAATTATAGTCAAAACAACTGCTCTCCACTTCCAAATGGTGCGCGATGGCATAAATAACCCTATTTAAGCTCAGTTACACGTTTGCATTGAAAGGGACTGAGTTATCAACTTTTCCAGTTTTTATGCGTGCAAAATGCTTTTCAGAGCGAGAAAAGCATGTTTTGACCCACAATGTGTTTTTGACCCTAACACGTGAATTATAGTCAAAACAACTGCTCTCCACTTCCAAATGGTGCGCGATGGCATAAATCACCCTATTTAAGCTCAGTTACACGTTTGCATTGAAAGTGACTGAGTTATTCACTTTTCCAGTTTTTATGCGTGCAAAGTGCTTTTCAGAGCGAGAGAATCACTTTTTGACCAAAAAGGTGCTTTTGACCCTGACACGTGAATTGTGCTCAAAACAACTGCTCTTCACTTCCAAATGGTGCGCAATGGCATACATAACCCTATTTAAGCTCAGTTACACGTTTGCATTGAAAGGGACTGAGTTATCAACTTTTCCAGTTTTTATGCGTGCAAAATGCTTTTCAGAGCGAGAAAAGCATGTTTTGACCCACAATGTGTTTTTGACCCTAACACGTGAATTATAGTCAAAACAACTGCTCTCCACTTCCAAATGGTGCGCGATGGCATAAATAACCCTATTTAAGCTCAGTTACACGTTTGCATTGAAAGGGACTGAGTTATCAACTTTTCCAGTTTTTATGCGTGCAAAATGCTTTTCAGAGCGAGAAAAGCATGTTTTGACCCACAATGTGTTTTTGACCCTAACACGTGAATTATAGTCAAAACAACTGCTCTCCACTTCCAAATGGTGCGCGATGGCATAAATCACCCTATTTAAGCTCAGTTACACGTTTGCATTGAAAGTGACTGAGTTATTCACTTTTCCAGTTTTTATGCGTGCAAAGTGCTTTTCAGAGCGAGAGAATCACTTTTTGACCAAAAAGGTGCTTTTGACCCTGACACGTGAATTGTGCTCAAAACAACTGCTCTTCACTCCCAAATGGTGCGCAATGGCATACATAACCCTATTTAAGCTCAGTTACACGTTTGCATTGAAAGGGACTGAGTTATCAACTTTTCCAGTTTTTATGCGTGCAAAATGCTTTTCAGAGCGAGAAAAGCATGTTTTGACCCACAATGTGTTTTTGACCCTAACACGTGAATTATAGTCAAAACAACTGCTCTCCACTTCCAAATGGTGCGCGATGGCATAAATAACCCTATTTAAGCTCAGTTACACGTTTGCATTGAAAGGGACTGAGTTATCAACTTTTCCAGTTTTTATGCGTGCAAAATGCTTTTCAGAGCGAGAAAAGCATGTTTTGACCCACAATGTGTTTTTGACCCTAACACGTGAATTATAGTCAAAACAACTGCTCTCCACTTCCAAATGGTGCGCGATGGCATAAATAACCCTATTTAAGCTCAGTTACACGTTTGCATTGAAAGTGACTGAGTTATTCACTTTTCCAGTTTTTATGCGTGCAAAATGCTTTTCAGAGCGAGAAAAGCATGTTTTGACCCACAATGTGTTTTTGACCCTAACACGTGAATTATAGTCAAAACAACTGCTCTCCACTTCCAAATGGTGCGCAATGGCATACATAACCCTATTTAAGCTCAGTTACACGTTTGCATTGAAAGTGACTGAGTTATTCACTTTTCCAGTTTTTATGCGTGCAAAGTGCTTTTCAGAGCGAGAGAATCACTTTTTGACCAAAAAGGTGCTTTTGACCCTGACACGTGAATTGTGCTCAAAACAACTGCTCTTCACTTCCAAATGGTGCGCAATGGCATACATAACCCTATTTAAGCTCAGTTACACGTTTGCATTGAAAGGGACTGAGTTATCAACTTTTCCAGTTTTTATGCGTGCAAAATGCTTTTCAGAGCGAGAAAAGCATGTTTTGACCCACAATGTGTTTTTGACCCTAACACGTGAATTATAGTCAAAACAACTGCTCTCCACTTCCAAATGGTGCGCGATGGCATAAATAACCCTATTTAAGCTCAGTTACACGTTTGCATTGAAAGGGACTGAGTTATCAACTTTTCCAGTTTTTATGCGTGCAAAATGCTTTTCAGAGCGAGAAAAGCATGTTTTGACCCACAATGTGTTTTTGACCCTAACACGTGAATTATAGTCAAAACAACTGCTCTCCACTTCCAAATGGTGCGCGATGGCATAAATCACCCTATTTAAGCTCAGTTACACGTTTGCATTGAAAGTGACTGAGTTATTCACTTTTCCAGTTTTTATGCGTGCAAAGTGCTTTTCAGAGCGAGAGAATCACTTTTTGACCAAAAAGGTGCTTTTGACCCTGACACGTGAATTGTGCTCAAAACAACTGCTCTTCACTTCCAAATGGTGCGCAATGGCATACATAACCCTATTTAAGCTCAGTTACACGTTTGCATTGAAAGGGACTGAGTTATCAACTTTTCCAGTTTTTATGCGTGCAAAATGCTTTTCAGAGCGAGAAAAGCATGTTTTGACCCACAATGTGTTTTTGACCCTAACACGTGAATTATAGTCAAAACAACTGCTCTCCACTTCCAAATGGTGCGCGATGGCATAAATAACCCTATTTAAGCTCAGTTACACGTTTGCATTGAAAGGGACTGAGTTATCAACTTTTCCAGTTTTTATGCGTGCAAAATGCTTTTCAGAGCGAGAAAAGCATGTTTTGACCCACAATGTGTTTTTGACCCTAACACGTGAATTATAGTCAAAACAACTGCTCTCCACTTCCAAATGGTGCGCGATGGCATAAATAACCCTATTTAAGCTCAGTTACACGTTTGCATTGAAAGTGACTGAGTTATTCACTTTTCCAGTTTTTATGCGTGCAAAGTGCTTTTCAGAGCGAGAGAATCACTTTTTGACCAAAAAGGTGCTTTTGACCCTGACACGTGAATTGTGCTCAAAACAACTGCTCTTCACTTCCAAATGGTGCGCAATGGCATACATAACCCTATTTAAGCTCAGTTACACGTTTGCATTGAAAGGGACTGAGTTATCAACTTTTCCAGTTTTTATGCGTGCAAAATGCTTTTCAGAGCGAGAAAAGCATGTTTTGACCCACAATGTGTTTTTGACCCTAACACGTGAATTATAGTCAAAACAACTGCTCTCCACTTCCAAATGGTGCGCGATGGCATAAATCACCCTATTTAAGCTCAGTTACACGTTTGCATTGAAAGTGACTGAGTTATTCACTTTTCCAGTTTTTATGCGTGCAAAGTGCTTTTCAGAGCGAGAGAATCACTTTTTGACCAAAAAGGTGCTTTTGACCCTGACACGTGAATTGTGCTCAAAACAACTGCTCTTCACTTCCAAATGGTGCGCAATGGCATACATAACCCTATTTAAGCTCAGTTACACGTTTGCATTGAAAGGGACTGAGTTATCAACTTTTCCAGTTTTTATGCGTGCAAAATGCTTTTCAGAGCGAGAAAAGCATGTTTTGACCCACAATGTGTTTTTGACCCTAACACGTGAATTATAGTCAAAACAACTGCTCTCCACTTCCAAATGGTGCGCGATGGCATAAATAACCCTATTTAAGCTCAGTTACACGTTTGCATTGAAAGGGACTGAGTTATCAACTTTTCCAGTTTTTATGCGTGCAAAATGCTTTTCAGAGCGAGAAAAGCATGTTTTGACCCACAATGTGTTTTTGACCCTAACACGTGAATTATAGTCAAAACAACTGCTCTCCACTTCCAAATGGTGCGCGATGGCATAAATAACCCTATTTAAGCTCAGTTACACGTTTGCATTGAAAGTGACTGAGTTATTCACTTTTCCAGTTTTTATGCGTGCAAAGTGCTTTTCAGAGCGAGAGAATCACTTTTTGACCAAAAAGGTGCTTTTGACCCTGACACGTGAATTGTGCTCAAAACAACTGCTCTTCACTTCCAAATGGTGCGCAATGGCATACATAACCCTATTTAAGCTCAGTTACACGTTTGCATTGAAAGGGACTGAGTTATCAACTTTTCCAGTTTTTATGCGTGCAAAATGCTTTTCAGAGCGAGAAAAGCATGTTTTGACCCACAATGTGTTTTTGACCCTAACACGTGAATTATAGTCAAAACAACTGCTCTCCACTTCCAAATGGTGCGCGATGGCATAAATAACCCTATTTAAGCTCAGTTACACGTTTGCATTGAAAGGGACTGAGTTATCAACTTTTCCAGTTTTTATGCGTGCAAAGTGCTTTTCAGAGCGAGAGAATCACTTTTTGACCAAAAAGGTGCTTTTGACCCTGACACGTGAATTGTGCTCAAAACAACTGCTCTTCACTTCCAAATGGTGCGCAATGGCATACATAACCCTATTTAAGCTCAGTTACACGTTTGCATTGAAAGGGACTGAGTTATCAACTTTTCCAGTTTTTATGCGTGCAAAATGCTTTTCAGAGCGAGAGAAGCATGTTTTGACCCACAATGTGTTTTTGACCCTAACACGTGAATTATAGTCAAAACAACTGCTCTCCACTTCCAAATGGTGCGCGATGGCATAAATAACCCTATTTAAGCTCAGTTACACGTTTGCATTGAAAGTGACTGAGTTATTCACTTTTCCAGTTTTTATGCGTGCAAAGTGCTTTTCAGAGCGAGAGAATCACTTTTTGACCAAAAAGGTGCTTTTGACCCTGACACGTGAATTGTGCTCAAAACAACTGCTCTTCACTTCCAAATGGTGCGCAATGGCATACATAACCCTATTTAAGCTCAGTTACACGTTTGCATTGAAAGGGACTGAGTTATCAACTTTTCCAGTTTTTATGCGTGCAAAATGCTTTTCAGAGCGAGAAAAGCATGTTTTGACCCACAATGTGTTTTTGACCCTAACACGTGAATTATAGTCAAAACAACTGCTCTCCACTTCCAAATGGTGCGCGATGGCATAAATAACCCTATTTAAGCTCAGTTACACGTTTGCATTGAAAGGGACTGAGTTATCAACTTTTCCAGTTTTTATGCGTGCAAAATGCTTTTCAGAGCGAGAAAAGCATGTTTTGACCCACAATGTGTTTTTGACCCTAACACGTGAATTATAGTCAAAACAACTGCTCTCCACTTCCAAATGGTGCGCGATGGCATAAATAACCCTATTTAAGCTCAGTTACACGTTTGCATTGAAAGTGACTGAGTTATTCACTTTTCCAGTTTTTATGCGTGCAAAGTGCTTTTCAGAGCGAGAGAATCACTTTTTGACCAAAAAGGTGCTTTTGACCCTGACACGTGAATTGTGCTCAAAACAACTGCTCTTCACTTCCAAATGGTGTGCAATGGCATACATAACCCTATTTAAGCTCAGTTACACGTTTGCATTGAAAGGGACTGAGTTATCAACTTTTCCAGTTTTTATGCGTGCAAAATGCTTTTCAGAGCGAGAAAAGCATGTTTTGACCCACAATGTGTTTTTGACCCTAACACGTGAATTATAGTCAAAACAACTGCTCTCCACTTCCAAATGGTGCGCGATGGCATAAATAACCCTATTTAAGCTCAGTTACACGTTTGCATTGAAAGGGACTGAGTTATCAACTTTTCCAGTTTTTATGCGTGCAAAATGCTTTTCAGAGCGAGAAAAGCATGTTTTGACCCACAATGTGTTTTTGACCCTAACACGTGAATTATAGTCAAAACAACTGCTCTCCACTTCCAAATGGTGCGCGATGGCATAAATAACCCTATTTAAGCTCAGTTACACGTTTGCATTGAAAGTGACTGAGTTATTCACTTTTCCAGTTTTTATGCGTGCAAAGTGCTTTTCAGAGCGAGAGAATCACTTTTTGACCAAAAAGGTGCTTTTGACCCTGACACGTGAATTGTGCTCAAAACAACTGCTCTTCACTTCCAAATGGTGCGCAATGGCATACATAACCCTATTTAAGCTCAGTTACACGTTTGCATTGAAAGGGACTGAGTTATCAACTTTTCCAGTTTTTATGCGTGCAAAATGCTTTTCAGAGCGAGAAAAGCATGTTTTGACCCACAATGTGTTTTTGACCCTAACACGTGAATTATAGTCAAAACAACTGCTCTCCACTTCCAAATGGTGCGCGATGGCATAAATAACCCTATTTAAGCTCAGTTACACGTTTGCATTGAAAGGGACTGAGTTATCAACTTTTCCAGTTTTTATGCGTGCAAAATGCTTTTCAGAGCGAGAAAAGCATGTTTTGACCCACAATGTGTTTTTGACCCTAACACGTGAATTATAGTCAAAACAACTGCTCTCCACTTCCAAATGGTGCGCGATGGCATAAATCACCCTATTTAAGCTCAGTTACACGTTTGCATTGAAAGTGACTGAGTTATTCACTTTTCCAGTTTTTATGCGTGCAAAGTGCTTTTCAGAGCGAGAGAATCACTTTTTGACCAAAAAGGTGCTTTTGACCCTGACACGTGAATTGTGCTCAAAACAACTGCTCTTCACTTCCAAATGGTGCGCAATGGCATACATAACCCTATTTAAGCTCAGTTACACGTTTGCATTGAAAGGGACTGAGTTATCAACTTTTCCAGTTTTTATGCGTGCAAAATGCTTTTCAGAGCGAGAAAAGCATGTTTTGACCCACAATGTGTTTTTGACCCTAACACGTGAATTATAGTCAAAACAACTGCTCTCCACTTCCAAATGGTGCGCGATGGCATAAATAACCCTATTTAAGCTCAGTTACACGTTTGCATTGAAAGGGACTGAGTTATCAACTTTTCCAGTTTTTATGCGTGCAAAATGCTTTTCAGAGCGAGAAAAGCATGTTTTGACCCACAATGTGTTTTTGACCCTAACACGTGAATTATAGTCAAAACAACTGCTCTCCACTTCCAAATGGTGCGCAATGGCATAAATAACCCTATTTAAGCTCAGTTACACGTTTGCATTGAAAGTGACTGAGTTATTCACTTTTCCAGTTTTTATGCGTGCAAAGTGCTTTTCAGAGCGAGAGAATCACTTTTTGACCAAAAAGGTGCTTTTGACCCTGACACATGAATTGTGCTCAAAACAAATGCGCAATGGCATAAATAACCCTATTTAAGCTCAGTTACACGTTTGCATTGAAAGTGACTGAGTTATTCACTTTTCCAGTTTTTATGCGTGCAAAGTGCTTTTCAGAGCGAGAGAATCACTTTTTGACCAAAAAGGTGCTTTTGACCCTGACACGTGAATTGTGCTCAAAACAACTGCTCTTCACTTCCAAATGGTGCGCAATGGCATACATAACCCTATTTAAGCTCAGTTACACGTTTGCATTGAAAGGGACTGAGTTATCAACTTTTCCAGTTTTTATGCGTGCAAAATGCTTTTCAGAGCGAGAAAAGCATGTTTTGACCCACAATGTGTTTTTGACCCTAACACGTGAATTATAGTCAAAACAACTGCTCTCCACTTCCAAATGGTGCGCGATGGCATAAATAACCCTATTTAAGCTCAGTTACACGTTTGCATTGAAAGGGACTGCGTTATCAACTTTTCCAGTTTTTATGCGTGCAAAATGCTTTTCAGAGCGAGAAAAGCATGTTTTGACCCACAATGTGTTTTTGACCCTAACACGTGAATTATAGTCAAAACAACTGCTCTCCACTTCCAAATGGTGCGCGATGGCATAAATAACCCTATTTAAGCTCAGTTACACGTTTGCATTGAAAGGGACTGAGTTATCAACTTTTCCAGTTTTTATGCGTGCAAAATGCTTTTCAGAGCGAGAAAAGCATGTTTTGACCCACAATGTGTTTTTGACCCTAACACGTGAATTATAGTCAAAACAACTGCTCTCCACTTCCAAATGGTGCGCAATGGCATAAATCACCCTATTTAAGCTCAGTTACACGTTTGCATTGAAAGGGACTGAGTTATCAACTTTTCCAGTTTTTATGCGTGCAAAATGCTTTTCAGAGCGAGAAAAGCATGTTTTGACCCACAATGTGTTTTTGACCCTAACACGTGAATTATAGTCAAAACAACTGCTCTCCACTTCCAAATGGTGCGCGATGGCATAAATAACCCTATTTAAGCTCAGTTACACGTTTGCATTGAAAGGGACTGAGTTATCAACTTTTCCAGTTTTTATGCGTGCAAAATGCTTTTCAGAGCGAGAAAAGCATGTTTTGACCCACAATGTGTTTTTGACCCTAACACGTGAATTATAGTCAAAACAACTGCTCTCCACTTCCAAATGGTGCGCGATGGCATAAATAACCCTATTTAAGCTCAGTTACACGTTTGCATTGAAAGGGACTGAGTTATCAACTTTTCCAGTTTTTATGCGTGCAAAATGCTTTTCAGAGCGAGAAAAGCATGTTTTGACCCACAATGTGTTTTTGACCCTAACACGTGAATTATAGTCAAAACAACTGCTCTCCACTTCCAAATGGTGCGCGATGGCATAAATAACCCTATTTAAGCTCAGTTACACGTTTGCATTGAAAGTGACTGAGTTATTCACTTTTCCAGTTTTTATGCGTGCAAAGTGCTTTTCAGAGCGAGAGAATCATTTTTTGACCAAAAAGGTGCTTTTGACCCTGACACGTGAATTATAGTCAAAACAACTGCTCTCCACTTCCGAATGGTGCGCGATGGCATAAATAACCCTATTTAAGCTCAGTTACACGTTTGCATTGAAAGGGACTGAGTTATCAACTTTTCCAGTTTTTACGCGTGCAAAATGCTTTTCAGAGTGAGAAAAGCATGTTTTGACCCACAATGTGTTTTTGACCCTAACACGTGAATTATAGTCAAAACAACTGCTCTCCACTTCCAAATGGTGCGCGATGGCATAAATAACCCTATTTAAGCTCAGTTACACGTTTGCATTGAAAGGGACTGAGTTATCAACTTTTCCAGTTTTTATGCGTGCAAAATGCTTTTCAGAGCGAGAAAAGCATGTTTTGACCCACAATGTGTTTTTGACCCTAACACGTGAATTATAGTCAAAACAACTGCTCTCCACTTCCAAATGGTGCGCGATGGCATAAATAACCCTATTTAAGCTCAGTTACACGTTTGCATTGAAAGGGACTGAGTTATCAACTTTTCCAGTTTTTATGCGTGCAAAATGCTTTTCAGAGCGAGAAAAGCATGTTTTGACCCACAATGTGTTTTTGACCCTAACACGTGAATTATAGTCAAAACAACTGCTCTCCACTTCCAAATGGTGCGCGATGGCATAAATAACCCTATTTAAGCTCAGTTACACGTTTGCATTGAAAGGGACTGAGTTATCAACTTTTCCAGTTTTTATGCGTGCAAAATGCTTTTCAGAGCGAGAAAAGCATGTTTTGACCCACAATGTGTTTTTGACCCTAACACGTGAATTATAGTCAAAACAACTGCTCTCCACTTCCAAATGGTGCGCGATGGCATAAATAACCCTATTTAAGCTCAGTTACACGTTTGCATTGAAAGTGACTGAGTTATTCACTTTTCCAGTTTTTATGCGTGCAAAGTGCTTTTCAGAGCGAGAGAATCACTTTTTGACCAAAAAGGTGCTTTTGACCCTGACACGTGAATTGTGCTCAAAACAACTGCTCTTCACTTCCAAATGGTGCGCAATGGCATACATAACCCTATTTAAGCTCAGTTACACGTTTGCATTGAAAGGGACTGAGTTATCAACTTTTCCAGTTTTTATGCGTGCAAAATGCTTTTCAGAGCGAGAAAAGCATGTTTTGACCCACAATGTGTTTTTGACCCTAACACGTGAATTATAGTCAAAACAACTGCTCTCCACTTCCAAATGGTGCGCGATGGCATAAATAACCCTATTTAAGCTCAGTTACACGTTTGCATTGAAAGGGACTGAGTTATCAACTTTTCCAGTTTTTATGCGTGCAAAATGCTTTTCAGAGCGAGAAAAGCATGTTTTGACCCACAATGTGTTTTTGACCCTAACACGTGAATTATAGTCAAAACAACTGCTCTCCACTTCCAAATGGTGCGCGATGGCATACATAACCCTATTTAAGCTCAGTTACACGTTTGCATTGAAAGGGACTGAGTTATCAACTTTTCCAGTTTTTATGCGTGCAAAATGCTTTTCAGAGCGAGAAAAGCATGTTTTGACCCACAATGTGTTTTTGACCCTAACACGTGAATTATAGTCAAAACAACTGCTCTCCACTTCCAAATGGTGCGCGATGGCATAAATAACCCTATTTAAGCTCAGTTACACGTTTGCATTGAAAGGGACTGAGTTATCAACTTTTCCAGTTTTTATGCGTGCAAAATGCTTTT
>NW_028179887.1:0-10000 GCF_964030765.1 Micromesistius poutassou | reverse complement strand
AATTAAATATAATCGTTTATTGTATTTGAGTGGTATTGTAGCGTGATGAAATGGTATTTTGAATTCATAGGCATATTGGCAGATAGTTATCGATATAGTGTATAATTCCCCATAATTATCATGATTACACAAAGTACAGTTAATTTGTTACGTAAAGCTGCTTTGAGGTGAACAAAGCATCTGAAAAAATACACAAATTATGCAAAATAACTAACACTGGTACAATATACACCACCATGTCATTTTGCCTGCTTTGAATGAAGGTTGCAAATTACAGCACGCAAGTTTCCTCTCTGTTTCCGTGCAGGTTGACCGTGATTATGGAATGCCAGTTCAGTCCAAATTAAATAAAAATAAAAAAAGATACATATGGCTATGAAAGAAATAAATGAGGCAATAAATATATAAATAAAAATACATACATGAATTTGTCAATATATTGAAATCAATAAACATGGAAGATAAAGTCAAAGTAAACGTTACTTCAAGGACAGGTGAAGGACGTCCCACTCAGGACAGGTGCCATCGAATCAATAAATGTGGCATTAAGAAAAGTCCTTTTGAAAAACGTCCTTTTAAAACATATTTATATATATATATATATATATATAGTTATATATTTATATCTATGGAAATATTTGCCTGATTTATTAATTTCACGGCCGTACTAATCTATTTATTTAAATTTGACTCAAATGGCATTCCATTTCCATGAGTGATGAGATGTCAGTCGATTCTTAAGAAACAACGTCACACATCATCCAGCATCTAACGACTTCAAAACAACGACCGTTTGATCCCATGCATTCTGTGATCCGGCCCGCCGTGTCCCCACTTACCACTTGTCTGTGTCTGTGTGGCCCCTCGCTGCGCCCGGAGCATCAGAGTCCCTCAAGGTCAAGGTCCAAGGTCAAGGTCAAGGTCCGGTGGTGCTGCTGGATGTTCTGCGCCACACTCCCACCCTCCAGCGCTCTGGATGATGATACTGCCCCGTGGGGTGGTGAACTAGGTCACTAAGGCAGAGCCTCCTCAACAGACCCTCCTCAAGTGGGGGGGCTCCCAGGGTCATCCACTGCTGCTGGGAGGAGTTTGTTCCAGCTGTTTGTTGTGTAGTAGCTGATTCCTGCCTTCCCCTTTGTTTTGTGTTGACTCTGATAATTATCTGAGACCATAATTAACTGGTCTCAGAAGGTGGGGGGTCCAGAGAGGTGGGGGAACAGGGGGCGGGTTGGGGGGGATAGAGCGTGGTGAGCTCAGGGAGGGGGGGCATTGTAATTACAACACAAATGTTGATATATATTTGATATCTCACTCTGCCTCACTCCCTCTAGGAGGCTGTCTCACTCCCTCTAGGAGGCTGTCTCACTCCCTCTAGGAGGCTGCCTCACTCCCTCTAGGAGGCTGCCTCACTCCCTCCCTGTCTCACTCCCTCTAGGAGGCTGTCTCACTCCCTCTAGGAGGCTGCCTCACTCCCTCTAGGAGGCTGCCTCACTCCCTCCCTGTCTCACTCCCTCTAGGAGGCTGCCTCACTCCCTCTAGGAGGCTGCCTCACTCCCTCTAGGAGGCTGTCTCACTCCCTCTAGGAGGCTGTCTCACTCCCTCTAGGAGGCTGCCTCACTCCCTCTAGGAGGCTGTCTCACTCCCTCTAGGAGGCTGCCTCACTCCCTCTAGGAGGCTGTCTCACTCCCTCTAGGAGGCGGCCTCACTCCCTCCCTGTCTCACTCTCTCTAGGAGGCTGTCTCACTCCCTCTAGGAGGCTGCCTCACTCCCTCTAGGAGGCTGCCTCACTCCCTCCCTGTCTCACTCTCTCTAGGAGGCTGTCTCACTCCCTCTAGGAGGCTGTCTCACTCCCTCTAGGAGGCTGCCTCACTCCCTCTAGGAGGCTGTCTCACTCCCTCTAGGAGGCTGCCTCACTCCCTCTAGGAGGCTGCCTCACTCCCTCTAGGAGGCTGCCTCACTCCCTCTAGGAGGCTGCCTCACTCCCTCTAGGAGGCGGCCTCACTCCCTCTAGGAGGCTGCCTCACTCCCTCCCTGCCTCACTCCCTCTAGGAGGCTGCCTCACTCCCTCTAGGAGGCTGTCTCACTCCCTCTAGGAGGCTGCCTCACTCCCTCTAGGAGGCTGCCTCACTCCCTCTAGGAGGCTGTCTCACTCCCTCTAGGAGGCTGCCTCACTCCCTCTAGGAGGCGGCCTCACTCCCTCTAGGAGGCTGCCTCACTCCCTCTAGGAGGCTGCCTCACTCCCTCTAGGAGGCGGCCTCACTCCCTCTAGGAGGCTGTCTCACTCCCTCTAGGAGGCTGTCTCACTCCCTCTAGGAGACTACCTCACTCCCTCTAGGAGACTACCTCACTCCCTCTAGGAGGCTGCCTCACTCCCTCTAGGAGGCTGTCTCACTCCCTCTAGGAGGCTGCCTCACTCCCTCTAGGAGGCTGCCTCACTCCCTCTAGGAGGCTGCCTCACTCCCTCCCTGTCTCACTCCCTCTAGGAGGCTGTCTCACTCCCTCCCTGTCTCACTCCCTCTAGGAGGCTGTCTCACTCCCTCTAGGAGGCGGCCTCACTCCCTCTAGGAGGCTGTCTCACTCCCTCTAGGAGACTGCCTCACTCCCTCTAGGAGGCTGTCTCACTCCCTCTAGGAGGCTATCTCACTCCCTCTAGGAGACTACCTCACTCCCTCTAGGAGGCTGCCTCACTCCCTCTAGGAGGCTGTCTCACTCCCTCTAGGAGGCTGTCTCACTCCCTCTAGGAGGCTGTCTCACTCCCTCTAGGAGACGGTCTCACTCCCTCTAGGAGGCTGTCTCACTCCCTCTAGGAGGCTGTCTCACTCCCTCTAGGAGACGGTCTCACTCCCTCTAGGAGGCTGCCTCACTCCCTGGGATGTAAGAGGAGAATAAAATGATAGTCAACAAAATCGTTGCTTTAAGTGCAATAAGACCAGTGTGACAGTCTGACACACACACACACACACACACACACACACACACACACACACACACACACACACACACACACACACACACACACACACACACACACACACACACACACACACAGTGTGAGGCAGAGCAGACTGAAGAGCCTGAGATCCCGACAAGCCTAAAAACATGAAACCCCAGCAGCACTCCAGCGCCCTCTATTGGTCTACAGACCTATCAGGTCCCGACGTTGCGGTTCAAGAAAAATAAATAAACAGTTTGAACATTGTACTTTACTTTCATAAACTGTCCTGAATGTTTGTTTGACATGTGTGTCATCTACAACTATATGTTCCGGTCTCTGCTAGAGGCACACTCTAGTCATGTGTGTGTGCGCGAGAGAGAGCATCGTCCATATCAACATCTGTGTGACTGTCCATTCACTGCTGACCTCCAGAAGCTGTCCCTGATGCCCACTGCCCTCAACTCACCACAAATCCTACCAGCTAAAAAAAACACCAAAAGCACATCCAACACACACTAACACCTCCCGGCCCAGCCACGGAGACGAGACGGTGGTTGTGACAAATGAAGTGTGGAGCGTCCAGAGAGAGAAGACTGAGCCTGATCCCTGTGTAGCAGATGTCATTCATCTGTTGTGGTCTTAAGCCTCTTATCCCCTGACACCCGCCCCACTCTCAGGCCAGTTAGCTCGGGAGGATCGAGAGGATTACAAGTCACAACAACGTGTGAGGACCGACGTGTGTGTGAGAGAGTTCTGAGGACAGGGAGAGTGAGAGAGAGAGTTCTGAGGACCAGGAGAGTGAGAGAGGGAGAGTTCTGAGGACAAGGAGAGTGAGAGAGAGAGAGTTCTGAGGACCAGGAGAGTGAGAGAGAGAGTTCTGAGGACCGGGAGAGTGAGAGTTCTGAGGACTGGGAGAGTGTCTGTTAGAGTTGTGAGGAACAGGAGTGTGTGTGAGAGAGTAACAATGACCGGGAGAGTGTGTGAGAGGGTCCTAAGGACCAGGAGTGTGTGAGAGAGTTTTCTGAAGGCTGTGTGTGTGTGTGTGTGCGTGCGTGCGTGCGTGTGCGTGCGTGTGCGCGCGTGACCTGAGGATGAAGAGGCTGCTGGTTCTGGTGTGGCTGACATGCCTGCGGGGGGCGTGGCCGCCGTGCCTCGCCCAGGTGCACAGCCCCATGCCCGTGTTGTGGGTGATGCCGGTCGCCACGGTGACGCCGGGGGAGCAGAACGCAACAGCGGCGGCGCTGGCCCCGGCGGTGACGTTGGCGCTGGCCCCGGCGGTGACGTTGGCGGTGACGTTGGCGCTGGGGGACCTCCGGAGGCTGGGCTGGCCCCGCATGAACCTGCAGCCGCTGGCCTCACCGGTAGGGGGCGCTGCTCGCCTGCAGCACACCTGCACTCACACCCGGGGAGACCGAGACAGGAAGACCTGTGTTGATGTGTGTGCGTTGTGTGTTGATGTGTGTGCGTTGTGTGTTGATGGTGTGCGTTGTGCGTTGATGTGTGTGTTGTGTGTTGATGTGTGCGTTGTGTGTTGACGTGTGTTGATGTGTGCGTTGTGTGTTGACGTGTGTGTTGTGTGTTGATGTGTGCGTTGTGTGTTGACATGTGTGTTGGTGTGTGTGTTGATGTGTTGGTGTGTGTGTTGATGTGTGCGTTGTGTTGGTGTGTGTGTTGATGTGTGCGTTGTGTTGGTGTTTGTGTTGATGTGTGCGTTGTGTGTTGATGTGTGCGTTGTGTGTTGATGTGTGCGTTGTGTTGTGATGTGTGCGTTGTGCGTTGATGTGTGCGTTGTGCGCTGATGTGTGCGTTGTGTGTTGATGTGTGCGTTGTGTGTTGATGTGTGCATTGTGCGCTGATGTGTGTATTGTGCGTTGATGTGTGCGTTGTGTTGTCAGTGTGTGTGTTGTGTTGCCGTGTGCGTTGACGTGTGCGTTGTGTTGTCAGTGTGACAGCGCCGCGGCTCTAAAGGGTCTCTTTGACGCCATGTGGGAGGAGCCGGGTCACATGATCATCTTTGGAGGGGCGTGTCCCCAGGTGACTGCGGTGCTGGCGCCATCGCTGCACGCCCTCAACATGGTGCAGGTACCACACACACACACACACACACAAATGTACACAGAGGTAGACATGCACACACACACATTTACGTACATATGAACACACATACACACACACACATGCAAATGTACACAGAGGTAGACATACACACACACACGCAAATGTACAGAGGTAGAGATGCGCACACACACACACATTTACGTACATATGAACACACACACACACAGAGGTAGACATGCGCACACACACACACATTTACGTACATATGAACACACATACACACACACACACGCAAATGTACACACACGCAAATGTACACAGAGGTAGACATGCGCTCACACACACACACATTTACGTACATATGAACACACATACACACACACACACGCAAATGTACAGAGGTAGACATGCGCGCACACATACACACACACACACACCTAGACTGCAGTAATTCCTTCCTTTCTTCACTCCACCTCTCAGTTCTTCCACCTCTCCACCTCCTACCACGTTCACCGTCTTACTGCCACACATGGCGCTCTGTGCGCTGCGCTGCGTCCTATCTGCTGTCCTCTGTGTCCTCCACATCTCACGCCCCTCTCCTCTCCTCTCTCCTCTCCTCTCCTCTCCTCCCATCCCTCTCTCTGTGTGCTCCTCTGACCCTCGCCTCGCCGCCCGGTGTGTCCCAGCTGTCCTTCACGGCGCTGGCGGCCGGGCCCCCCCCCCCCCGCCCCCGCCCAGCGGCGGCCCCCCCCCGGTCTGTTCAGCACGGTGCCGTCGGACGCCGTCTTCAACACCGCGCTGCTCCGGCTGCTCCAGCACTTCGGGTGGAGCCGCGTGGGGGTCCTCCTCACCCAGCAGGGGGCCCGCCTCACCCAGCAGGGGGCCCGCCTCTCCCAGGTCCGACCACGCCCCTACGACCCCCCCCCCCCGAAACTTTTTTTCCCCCAAACAGGTTTACCTTTTCTCCGCCTTCTCCGATTGGTTAGACGACTGGCTCTCCTCCGATTGGTTATGGTTAGGGTTTGGGTTAACCCTAACCCTAACCATAACCATAAACTCCCGCAAACAGCTAGGACTAATCGAAACACGGTCTAAAGGATTGCCCTTCTAACCAATCAGAGGCGAGAATGGGTAAACCCGTTTGGGGCCCAGCAGAACACTCTCGCTGTCTGGTTGAACTTCACTGGATGTAAAACGTACACGTTGCCAAAGCGCAGCGTTCAAACTCACACGTTCAAACGTGTGATTCGTTCACCAACCAGACGCCCGCACCCCAACTCACCGCTGATCCAACACACGTCACGGTCCTGTCTCTGAACCCACAGGCACCCCAGAGATACATTGATGATAGATGATCACTGATCTTTGATGATGTCACTGATCTTTGATGATGTCACTGATCTTTGATGATATCACTGATCTTTGATGATATCACTGATCTTTGATGATGTCACTGATCATTGATGATATCACTGATCTTTGATGACGTCACTGATCATTGATGATGTCACTGATCTTTGATGATGTCACTGATCACTGATGATGTCACTGATCATTGATGACGTCACTGATCTTTGATGATGTCATTGATCATTGATGATGTCACTGATCTTTGATGATAGATGATCTTTGATGATATCATTGATCTTTGATGATGTCACTGATCATTGATGTCACTGATCTTTGATGATATCATTGATCTTTGATGATAGATGATGTCACTGATCTACATGATGACGTGACCTTTCGACCATGACCTCTGTGGCTGGACGACCCAGTCTCAGTCCATCGTGACCGTAACGCGATGTTGTCCGACGTGTTCTCGTGTTCTGCGACCGCCGTGTGTCGGTGGCGGCAGATGAGGGAGGACCTGGTCCACCAGCTGACGAAGGCCGGCGTCCAGACGGTGGAGGTCCGGGGCGCGGCGGCTGGAGACCCCTGCCTCCAGCTCCAGAGGCTGAAGGTCAGAGGTCACGGAGGGAGAGAGGCACCAGAGGGACCTCGCTCTCCTCCCGTCAGCTTCCTGCAAACCATTCAGAAAATGTGTTTGAGTTCAATTTGATTGAACGCACGCGTGTATATTTAAAATGTGTTCTTGTGTGTAAAGTCAAGTCTACTTTGTTAGCCATGCCTGTTAACCACAGATTCATAGAAAAAATGTTAAATATGTTAAATATGAGCCAAAGCAGTGGTGTTTAGAGGTCGTGGGTGGGCTCCACCGTGTGACCTTGTGACCTTGTGCCTTCAGGACAGCGGGGTGAGGATCATAGTGGCCCAGGTGGAGGAGAGCTCAGGACCCAGAGTCCTGTGCTGCGTAAGTACCTTCACTGGTCCCCTCCTCCAGGAGGCAGATCTCCCCAGTCTACAGACGTAGTAGTACAAGGCTGTGGTCGTACTGGGCAGCTCCCAGTGCCAACCAGCAGAATACTCTGTGTTTCCGACAGACCAGGTAGCAATGTGTGGCGGATTTGTTGACGGGGGGGGGGGAGGTGGGGGCGTGATTACAGGCTGGCGGAGTTGTTGACGGGGGGGGGGGGGGGGGTATTATCGATAAAATGCGCGGATCATTTTATTTCTCGTGTGTCTTGTTTTTCGCCCGTGCCTAAAACCGCCACTGCTTATAATGCTTACGTTATGACCGCGGGTGGAATTGTTGAAGGAGGGGGGGGGGGAATTGGGTTGCGGACGAAATGGATTGTTGACGGGGGGGGGCTGGCGGAGTTACATTTAAAAATTGCGTAAGTAAAAATAAGTAAAAATAAGTAAAAATAAATAAGAAAAGCGGAATCAATTTGTGGCGCTCGTTGTTCAATGTGTGGCGCAGCGCCACACATTGGCCTATGTGTGGGAATCACTGACTCTGGTCGTACTGGGCGTCTCCCAGTGTGTTCACCACCAGGCTGTGTTTGGTCTCCAGGCGTACCGGCTGAAGCTCTTCGGGTCCGGGTACCAGTGGCTCCTGTCCAGCGGTCCGGACCCGGCCTGGGGGCTGGACCCGGTGGGGTCCGGCTGCTCCCTGTCCTCCCTCCACGCCGTTCTGGAAGGTTCCGTCCGGCTCAGCCTGCGGCCGCTGGGCGACTCCGACGTCAGGGGCGTCTCCGGCAGGGTGAGGGTTCTCCTGGTCCGACCTGAGGTCAGCCCTCTTGTTGTACTTTTGTTGCTTTTGTTGTTTTAAAAAGCACTTTGAAACGTCCTAAACTGCACTATACCACTCTTCATTTATAAAAGACACTAAAACAGCGTCTGTAGCGCTGTAGCTTAGCTTCTTGTTTGGAGCATTTCCACTTTGGATCGTCGATCGCTTTGATCGATCCAGCCTCTCCTGTCAGCTGCGTTGTGAAAAAGCTAAATGTACTAATTGCTAATTGCTCAGTTGTAATTGTGTATTTGCCAGCACCCCAGTGAAGTTCTGTCCGTGAGGAGGAGGGTGACGACCAGGGTCAGGGTACAGAGAGGTGGGTCAGGGGTTTGGTTTAGTGGTGGCTCGTTCACGAACGAATCGGTTCGGACGAACGACTCTTTAAAACGAACGAACCGACCTGATTCGCCGCTCTCGTTCGTCGTTGTTCGTCTCGTTCGTTCTCCGAGACTCGACTCCCAGCTCCACCCACTAGTCGCTGACTCGCGAGTCGCCGTTTGTTCGCTGACTGTGTTTAGCGGTGAAGACTCGAGGACTGAGACGTCACGAGAGTCAGCCGGGCAACAACATCCCGATTTTAACATGAAGCGCTCCTCAGCTGAAAGGAACGTAGTTAATGTTGTGTTGATTGATGACCGTTTTGCACCGTCGCACGATCGTGATTCGTTTGAGAACGAGAACGAGGGAGGAGCCGAGTCTGACCGACCCAGTGACTGAGAATCATGATTCACCGCTACCGGAAACGCGAACGAACGAACGAACAAATGAACGACTCTTCTTGGTGAACTGACCGACTTCATGATTCATTCAAACGAATCATGAAATCCACCACTACTGGGCAATCAGTGTTCACTGCATAACGAGCACTTTACTGCTAGTAGTATCGTATTTCGACTTACTGTTTATTGTCTTTACTCACGTGCAAATGTAACAGACTTTGATCAGCCTGTTACATTAATGTTCAAAGTCTCTGTATGGCTAGTTGACCGATAGAGCAGAGGAGACCTGGAATGGATCCGGCAGCATTTATTCTTTCTTCCCAAACTGTAACACAGGACAAAACAGGGCATATCACACACGGGTAGTTGGAAATAACGCTGGCATCCCCCCCTTTCCAAACTTCCAACAAGAGCGACAAAATAATAGAAGACAATACTGTCATCGTATAGTGTATACCAAGTATAATAAATGAAAAGAATAAAAATACATGCATAATTATGAATTAAATACTGACAGATCTTTAAATATTATTAACACACATACCTGTAACACGGGACAAACAGGGCACGTCACACGCGGGTAGTTGGAGATAACGCTGGCATCCCTACGACAGCATCATTAGCCCGTTAGCTCCTACTTAAAATACGTTCATTTTAATTCGGATCTTATTACACTCATTAGCATATTTGCCGAATTACGAACAGCGGAACTTATAGTAGACATTCGTACACCATGAAAAAAAATATATATATATATATGTCATGAAAACAATGAGATAACCGCTGTAACAAAACTTATATAATGTAGGATTCATAAATCAAACTTACCCCCTTTCCAAACTTCCAACAAGAGGAAGTGTGGGCGTGTGCAATCTCAATTAGCGCCCCATCGGAACCAATAATAAAAAATGATGAGTGGAACTAAATAAATAATGTGCTATGTTACAGGTCAAAATTTGGGGAGGTTCACTATAAACTAACATTTGTTTTATTATACTACTGTTACACAAATACAGGAACACATTCAAATGGAATATTCTCTGGGAATAAATGAAATCGCTTAGTTAAACCGAGCTGTTTACATGTCAAGTAGCATTTAAATTGCGTATCACTGACAGTTGATTTGCCAATTCGGTGGACGACAACGGA
>NW_028179888.1:0-8237 GCF_964030765.1 Micromesistius poutassou | reverse complement strand
AAGTTTACTCTCCTCCATTTTACACATCGGGCACACGCACACACACACATACGCACACACACACACAAACACACACACACAAACACACACACACACACACGCGCTGTGTCAGGTGCCATTAGCGACTGTTAAGTGGCAGCCTCCATCACATCACTCTCCTCCTCCTCTTGTTGAACTGTTGGGGAGTGCAAACTTCCCTCAAACACACATACACACACACACACATACACACACACACATCGTACAATCACACACACACACACACACACACACACAAAGACACATACACACATACCATGCACACAGATAAAATATTTGCATGCGCATACACACACACACAAACACACACACACATACGATGCACACACACACACACACACATACCATGCACATACACACACACACACACACACACATATGATGATGCACACACACACACACACACACACATAGTAGGGGGCTGTGACAGGCAGTCCTGATTGGCAGTGACATGGCCACACAGACGGAAAGTGGACACACACACACACACACACACACACACACACACACACACACACACACAGAGGGAGACAGAGGACCCAGGTGGTGCAAGGAGCACCTCCACTGGGTTTTATTGCATTTATCCAGCCAGGTTTTGGGGAGTCGATGGGAGTGTGTGTGTGTGTGTGTGTGTGTGTGTGTGTGTGTGTGTGTGTGTGTGTGTGTGTGAGCCCCAGGTGTCATCGTGGTTCACTTCCCCAGGTGCTCTATTGGGACGTATTACATCTACTGTACAGCACAGCGATCGCCCCGCTACAAGTCACTCTACAGCGGTCAGGAGACGAGCTGTAAAACACATGAAGAATGTACCTGTCGGCTCCACTTCCACACACACACACAACACACACACACACACACACACACACTGCTACGGCAGGGATTCTGTGTGTGTATGTGTGTGTCTGTATATATATATATATATATACATATATATAGTACACTCAATTTATTATTTTCATATTTTGTATATATAATACCTACCATACATAGGAAATTCAACCACATTATATTATATTATTCAACCATATTTGTAAAACGATATACAAAATTAGATTATATGCATTATAATGCATAGAATGTGATAATAAATACAAAAATGGATGCTACTTCCCTGTTATTTTAACCATGAAACAATATGGTAATGGATTGTTTTTGTGTAGTTGACGTTGAGGACTCAGACTCGCTCTCTCTACCTCTCTCTCTCTCTCTCTCTCTCTCTCTCTCTCTCTCTCTCTCTCTCTCCCTCTCTCTCTCTCACATTGCCCATCAGCAATGTGAGGTCAAACTTCTTAACGGCGGCCGGCGTAAAGCACTACTACTACAGCAGCACACACACACACACACACACACACACACACACACACACACACACACACACACACACACACATCCATCTGCATGACAGAGGGCTGCTGCTGCTTCCTGCTTCGTGACGAAGACGAATGAAAGGTTTGAAACGGTAAAAAAAGAAAAAGAAAAAACAAACGTACGTTAGGACCCCACCCCCCCCACCCCCGGCCCCTCCTCCCCCTCCCGCCGAGCTGCCCTCGCCTTGCCTGATAAAATGTGTTGAAAAGTGACGGCAGCTCTCTCCCGGGGGGGAAATGTCTCTCATTTGTTTCGGTCGTATCGCCTCCATCTGCTTTGTGTCTCTGTCTCCCCAAACTTTCTGCGACGTCACTAAGCAAATGAGCGCATTGGATTTTCGACCGGGGCCCCCGTTCTGTATTTGAATATTATGGATCCCAGCTGACCCCTCTCGTATTTAAATCCTGACTCTTTTGATTAGTTAATGCTACCTCTTTATCATACGCTGTAAAGGGTTCACTGAAACCGCGCTCGTGTACAGCCATCACTCAGAAATATGTGTGTGTATAATGTAAGCCTTATTTGAGGTCTACTCGTGTACTAAATGTTGCGGAATCATCCACGGTAAAATAAATAAGAGACAGACAATCCTAACTTTAGCCTATGAGAATATGCTAAAATACCCCCTAACAAGTCCCTAATAATTTACTTTCACTGAAATAAAATGTCGTGAATCAAATCGCAAAACCGAAGAAATCGGAACAAGCATGTGGCTCAGACCATACTCCCACACCCGCAGCCTGAGTAAACACTCACCGTGGTGATAGTCGTTTCTAGTTTAGCTTCCCCCCCTCCACTCCTCCACCCTGTCTGTGTGTCCGCGGTAGCCAGCCTCTCCGCGGACACTGTATGTGCAGTGTGTGTGTTTCCCAGTTAGCCGACAAATAGGGTCCATCACACCGTAATACCGATACGAGTAATTGCCTTTTCTTGAGGCAACACGGCCCCAAGGTTCCCTTGTCCGCCGAAACCTTTGCTCATAAACTCTTGATTGTACAATTTGATATTGTGGAGGTCGGCCGCGATTGTCGGTTGTTGTGTCACAGCTTTGTTGTTAGCACAACAGGGGGGTGGGGGGGTACGTGTGTGTGTGTGTGTGTGCGTGTGTGTATCTGTGAGTGTGTGAGGCCAAAATCTCATGTTCTTTATATTGTATTCACTGTTACTGAGTTAGCTGTAAACCGGTTAGCTTCTTTAGAAAAAGAGACTAAAATAACACGGCATGTTTTCACCGTGCTGGGAGGGCTGGAACGTGACAGGATAAAGTGATTAATGATTGTTTTTTTTTTGTGTGTGTGTTGTCCTTGTTTATAGAACCATAAAATGTACTTTATTTAAGCATTTTCTCCATTAATTACTGTATTTATATTTTCTAATACTCTGTATCCCTCTATTTGGAAAAAGAAAAAAAACATTTCACTTGAAGTCCTCTTGCTTGGTTGAGGTTTTCGGAGTCCATAAAAGTACAGATAACACTTCAGTGCTCTGGGCACCAACAACACAACAACAGCCACCACTCTCCATTTAGTTTTTATTGTGAAAAAAAAAGAAAGAAAGATGTCCTGACCACAAGGAATGAACTCAACGACAAACAATAAAGGCAGTGTAACAGAAATGTTGTGCGTAATTTCAGGAATGGGACAGTGTGGTTTGTCATTACTTATTTGATTGAGCCTGTGTAAACAGCATTACGGACCTGCGTTGACGTTTGCTCGTGGCTATCTGCCAAATGCACACGACAAATCCCAGCTTATTTCTTAAATAAATGTCCACACTATATTGCTACGGACAGAGGAGACTTATAAAGCTCTGGTCATCGTGTACTCACACACTCAATGCATACGGACGGCAAAAACGCCATTTGATATTTAGTTTAAAAATTGCAATTGCACAATTGCGAATGTGTTGATTGTCTCTGCTCATGTCTTGGTGAACTATTCAAGGGTTTAATCATAATTTAATTAACATATACAAATTTGTATTGAATAGACACATACATCCAAAATACATTAAATGCAAAAAAATAAATAAAAATTTAATAAAAATCCAATTCATACTGAAGTAAAACCTCCGAAATATACAAATCGTAATATTATGCATACACACACACACACACACACACAAACACATTCAGAAAACATCACACATGGTCATAGAGAGCGATGTTCACAAGGCCAGTTCTCTTTGAATGTGACAGACCTTATTAGCGTTTGTTTGTCCCTTGCCTTTAAAAAATTCCCAGCAAATGACATGGGAGTTAATTTCCTAACATCAGTCAGTCGCACATGAAAGCCCTACCAAGTCATTAGTACAAGATGATTAATGATTGTTGGTATCATAGGCCACTGTTTGTGTTTTATCAAATGAAATAACATAACATGCACGCAAAGATATACTCTGTGTGGACAGGATGCTATCCCCATCGGAGGCGATTCTGCAGATCTGTGGAAAGGTCTCTGTGTGTATGGCGGCCTCAAACACATCAAGGTTTTGCTAAATTAATGAGTACATGGTGTATGTGTTTATTTTCAGTCCGACACAGGGGTTGTAGCGCTAAAGTCACAGGCTGTCCTACATTTGAAACCGTGGGTGAGAATCCCTATGATGCAAAAATTAAACATTAAATGAAAAATGTGACAGAAACCAGAAGAAATAATATGGCAACTGGCTATAATTTGCTAAAATTGCTTTTCCATTCCAACACACAAAAAGAAAAACTTGATTTACATTTACATTGAAGTGTTGTTTAGCTAATATTTATTTTCATAAAGATTTAATCAAAAATATAATAACACAAAAGAGGTTTAGGGTACTACTATATACAACAGATACACACAAACAGCTATTGACAGAAACGCATTGCATGCACACAGACACGCAACAACAACAAAAATCATTGCTAATTATTTCAAGCAACACACTGATCAATCCCTCATAACATAAGTCCATTCCCTGTGTAAGTCCCTGGCCTCCATCTGATCCTGTAATGTTTTTAAGACCGTCTGTGTCCTTAGCTTCTTTATCGGCTTTATGGATTTTGCTGCACCCGGAAAAAGAATGGAGGACTAATTCGCTCCTGAGCCGAGTTTATCATAGCCTTTCTGATTAGATTGACAAACTATTCAATAAAACGCTTGTTATAAGTAATCTAATAAGAGGCCCGTGTTATAAGGAGGATGCTAACCAGCTCGATGCCAGGTGCCTTGACGTTCTGCAGCCTGCGTCTCTCAGGACTCTGAATAGCTCTGCTTGTATTTTCATTGGATTCGGAAGTGAAAATATGTATGTCCAAACATTCTGCTGAGCAGAGCTAGGTAGCTGCTGCAAACGATGACTTATTTCAGACAGAAGGTTATATGTGTACGTGTGTGTCTGTGTGTGTGTGTGCGTGAATGTTAATCGCCGTGCGTGTGTTTATGTGTGTGCGTGTGTGTTAATGTGTGTCTGTGTGTGTGTGTTAATGTGTGTGTGTTGAGTATGAGTCTGCATGAGTGTAGGTATTTAACTTTGTGTGTTTATGTATGTATGTACACATGTGTGTGACTGTGTGTGTGTGTGTGTGTGTGTGTAGGTGTTTAAGTGTGTGTCTATGTGTGTGTGTGTGTGTGTGTGTGTGTGTGTGTGTGTGTGTGTGCCTGTCTACACGTGTGCGTACTTGGCTGTACGGGTGTTAGGGATATTAACACCTCCTCAAAAAGAGCAGGACTTGTAAGCATCTATAAGGCCAGGGGGGCTCCCTCTTCCTCCTCCTCCTCCTCCTCCTCCTCCTCCTCCTCCTCCTCCTCCTCCTGCTCCACATGGCTCTGAGCAGCAGTTGAGAGAGGTGAAAGGTTTCAAATCCCTCTTTAGATGGGTTGATCTTCTCAGGCCCATAATGCCCCCTTCACAGTGACAGACTGGAAGCAGAGAGCAGGCGGAGCGGAACACGGTTGAAGGGAGGAATTAAAGGAGGAAAAACCCCAACTCCACTTCAGCATTTGTAAATCCTTACGCGCGGGCCTTACTCCCATGGCCTGCATCAAATTCCCCGGCATGTGTTCCCCGTGCTCCCTGCCTTGTTTCCCATCACTCCTCGCAAAACTAGCACGCTGAAAGCTCCCCCCCTCGTGGAAAAACAGAGTATACATCGCCGCGCGCCTTCGGGTCAGCACCGGGTCAGGGGGGGATCCGGCGCTCCTCCAGACGCACATTAATAAGTGTTTTCTTTTATTTAACCGCTGCGTTGACACTAAAAATGGTATCAATCGGAATCAATCATATCATATTTTCCCTTCCCTGTTGCTAAAGATTATTTTCCCCTTTAGTTTCTCTCCTGGATGGATGTGAGGTGCGGCGTGCAGGGTGTGCATATGCTAGCTTCATAAAGGAGGGTTGTTGGGGGGGGGGGGGGGGGGGGGCAGGGGGGTCTGATTGAGCTGAGGGCAACGGTGAGGTCCCCGCAGAGGGGGCGGGGATTGACTTCTAGGGGTCCCCTGGACACACAACTCATCCCCCCGAGCAGTTTATCACACACCAAATGACAAATAATTGACTGGATGATGGATGATCAGATAGGATTTATGGGTGGAAACAAGGTCAAACATTGCGACCGACCCACAATCTAACTCATTTACGCACTAACACCGCTCAAAATGGCGGCGTGCAGGCAGGAATTATGGCCATGTGCATGATAATTCCCCCATGAGCGGCCTTGCGACGGTTGTTAAGGACTGCCGTGCTTTCCAGCGGGTGTTGGGTTTAACAGCTGAGTCTACTAGGTCAAATAACAAGGGCAGCAGAATGAGGAGAGGCAGATCGGTTTACTGACGGCTACTGTGCGATCCCGGGGCGGCAAAACCGTGGGGATTGAGTCACCAACCACGGTGGCTGGTGCCATGTGTTCTTCAGCAGCCTACGGAGTTCCCCAGTGTCTGACTATTGACCACAGGCGATCTGAGGAGACGTCAGGAGGCCCTGAACAAGAGGAAGGACGCTCCGTGTTTGTCTTTCTGTTTTGCTGCTAAGGTCAATGTCAGTGAACAGAGTGGTGAATTGACTGTTAGACTAGGACGGTGATACACTGACGATGGGTTCTGTTCACAGTGATCATCACTGTGTTAGTCTTGTCTTTCATGAAGCTTAAGGAGAAATACTGTAATTAAAAAAGTATTCTGTTGTAGATTATAGAGAGTATCAAACCAGCAGAAAGTTTATGATACATATTCACTATATCATCGATGTACTGATAATATTTAATGTACTGTACCCTTATTATTCAAATAATATTGATTGATTTATTTTTACTCTGTGCAAACCACAGGAAATCAGGAAAAAACGAAAGTTACGACAAAGGCAACCCATTTCTTCCAAACTCTCACCCAAAGTCATTTTCACAGAAGACTTGAAATCCCTGACTTCAGATATCCCCACTTCACCTCGAGTGAAGTGGGGAATAAGCGCATCATCAGGCAAAGATGGCATCCGTCATCTGCCCGTGAACTTTAATGCTCTCGTCCGTCAAGTGATGAACGCTAACTGGTCTCGCATTAGCATAGGCGATGTGTTTTCTATTTTTTTATTTTTGGAAGAGACGAGACGCAAAAGTGCACGGTACTGTTGACTTTCCTGTACAACTCGTGAAGAATAAATTACCCGCTTTAAAAAGGGGGTTCAAGTTCAGCACCTGAGTGACAAAACAGAAGAGGTTTACTCATTTTATAGAAGGTAAGCACTTAGGTTTTATATGCACCTAGCGAGGCACTTGGCCCTGGTTCTTCCCTTTATCCTGCATGGCCCGGGGACAAGGATGCAGTAAAAGGGGTTGAGAGACAATAAAACTGTTATGGCTGCTATCTTTAACACGAGCAGCCCGGCTCCTTAAACAAACTACTAGCTGCAGCCCAGGAATTATTCATCCTTCTATTTGTTTTTTGGGGCAAACCTAGTAAATATATATATTTATACAGATAACGTTGTATTATTTCTTTATTATTTCTTGTTCAAACGTATATCATCTCATGGAATTTTATAGCTTCTGAAACCACTTTATTTTGTGTGTCTCAATAAGGAGTCCCTTTTTTCTAATTCAAACAATTCTTCTTTGTGGAAAATAATGAAATGCTTCATTCTGTGATTGGGCACTGTCCGGTTGGAGTGTACGTTTTGTGTACAACAGTAAACATAAATCAGATTTCCATTTACCTTTTTATTTGAAATACATACGTCTCCACGGGTGTTGTGTTTGGCACACATACTGGCCCCTCTAAAAAAACACAACGTATGAGCTGATACCTTCACCGGCCCCCCGACATATCTGCCTGAATTCCTCCGTTGCGCGTGGAAGAAAAACGACTGCATCCCAAGCAGTTTGGGCAATTACTCCATATGGCGATGTGATATTTATGAAGAGCCAGTGAGTGAATGTTGTGCTGTAGACAGGTCATTACCTAAGTAACCAGTGCACACACTTGGCTTTTGGAGAATAATTTATCTGAAACCATAATAAATCAATGCATATTTAGAGAACATATGTTGCTCGATCCGGACAACTTGCAGGGGCCCGGGGTCCATTTATAAATTGCAAAAGTGAGGTCGCATTACCGCTATGGATGTCAAGAAGCGCATCTATGCAAATGGCAAAGAAATGCAAATGTGGAGGGATCATCAAGGGGAGTGCTCAGGAATAGATTGCCTCGGCTGTGATCGTTATGCAAGGCTCACACAGTCCAACCGGACCGCACAGGTCTAGAAATATAAATATAGATGTATCTATTGAAAGAAATATGTCCCCCACAGATTTATTTATTTTCACAGCACCTGTCTGAGATGTGGAGTCGATTTTTGACGGGGGG
>NW_028179889.1:10000-13612 GCF_964030765.1 Micromesistius poutassou | reverse complement strand
GTGGGAGGGGGGGCACGTCCAGGACAGCATCGGGGTGACTGTGTGTGTGTGTGTGTGTGTGTGTGTGTGTGTGTGTGTGTGTGTGTGTGTCACATCGTCCATGTGCCGTCCGGATTCAAAATGGAAAAGGTATTGAGGGCCCGGTGGGGGACACACGATCCCCCGCGGGGCGGGGTGATGATTGCCTGGTGGGAGAGGATGATGACCTCTGACCTGGAAGTGAAGACAGCGATGATACTTGGCCCTGGCTCTCTCTCTCTCTCTCTCTCTCTCTCTGTAATTCTCTCCCTCTCTCTCTCTGTCTCCAACTCTTTCTCAGTCTTTCTTCTACTCTTCTCCTTCGTTTTGTTCTTCATTTTCATCGTATATTCATTAATAAAAGATTATCTATCTAAGGATGGCGTGGCAGATGTCCGAAACGCACTGGCCTCCGTCCTCACCGCATCAACCCATCTCCCTATCCACCCCTCTCTCACTGTCGTCCTAACCTCTCGGTCTTTGCATCTGTGTGTCTCTCTCTTCCCCCGCCCGCCCCACCTCCAACCCTCCCTCTCTCTCACCCTCTCCCTCCGTCTCGCTCCCATCCGCACATGCGTTGCTTTCCAATAAAAAGGTCTTAACAGCGTAGCATTCCTCCACCGGCCCACCACCACCACCACCACCACCACCGCCGCCGCCGCCACCACCTCAGCAGCAGCAGCAGCAGCAGCCTGGCGGGGGGGCTCTCTTCCCCACGCTGGGTGCCTCCCTGCAGGACAGGGGTCTCTCTGCTTTCATCCTCCTGTGTTCTGCCGGTGTGTTGGGGGGCCGCGGCGGCGCGCCGGGACTTCTGATTGTTCTGTAAATCATGCAGCAGGGATCCAGATGGTTACCATTAATACAGATGAGGTCACGTTTCCAGTCAGGCTATGCTTGACACGCTCGCCAGGCACGCGCGCGCACACACACACACACACACACACACAATACACACCGCACATGTGCGTGCACATATGGACGCACACGTATACATTGTGACCCCGAGGGGGATACAACTTGTGTGTGTGTGGCTTTCAAAACAGAACACATGCTAGTATGCATGTGTGCATGGATACATGAACGCATGCACTTGAATGTACACATGTTGAACAGACATTTCATATCCTAATGTAGCCAAGACCTAGTGGAGATGGAGAGGGAGGGGAGAGAGGGAGAGAGGGAGGGGAGAGAGGGAGAGAGGAAGGGAAGAGAGGGAGAGAGAGGAGAACGACGAGGACAGTGATAATTAGTGTTCTATCTGATTGGTAATTACCCCTTTCTTCTGGCTGCTAGTACAACACTGGAGCAGGAGGATTCTGGTTTAGGGGGAAGAAATGAGGAGATGAGAACAGGGAAGAGAGAGAGAGAGAGAGAGTAAGAGAGAGATGGAGAGAGATAGTTCTTCACTGGTCCAAGGTGCTTTGTGCCAACACACACACATGAACACACACACACACACTCTGACTCCCAACATTCTCCCTCCCTCCCCCCATCCAGTCCTGGTCCAAGTGTTTTTGTTCTGAAACATGGTTATGTTCTGCTTGATACAGAACACGCTAGCTGGCGTACAGTACAGCGCAGCTCAGAGTTCTGACTTACAGACTGCCCCCTCCGCACCCGGACAGTATCAGAACATTTTAAAAGTATCCAAAGGAGCGGGGAAGCCATCCCTCGCGGGAGTCACACACTTTGTGTTACACCGAGGTCGATGTGCGTTTTCATAGTTCTAGTATTGTGTTTTTGTGGTGCAGTGCTTGGATATTTTACAGAGGAAGAGCAGTTTCCTTCAGCGTTGGAAAATAGACTGTAAAATTGCATGATGGGAAATGTATGAACGATGATCTCTTCAAACTGAAAATCTTGGATGTGCTCAACTAAAGCATAACATCTCACGCTTGGAAACAGTCTGAGGCGCTGGCTCTCCGACCGTAAACGACTAGTGGATTTATTTATTTTTCCCAACTTAATTGTGCACGTCTGAGTTGTATCCATTCGACGGCAGGCAATTGCACTGATTGTAAAATAGCTTATTGCTTGGGTTGGATCCAGTGTGCTGAATGCTCAAATGTCCTTCATACCCTGAAGGGTAATTACATTTCAAACCCCTCTCCAGTAATTCATTTCTTTTGCCATTTTATAATTTATGATGTCATTGCATGCTGCAATTCCACCGACACTGCCAGGCGTTTATGTACAAAACTGAATTTAATGACACAAGTTCAACATTTTGTGCTGTGGTTAAAACATTACTTGGCTAGGTGTGGTTATCCAACATGTGTGTCCACTGAACATCAACAGACTTTCTACACTCTCCTTGTATTCAACCCTAGCTTAATAACATTTAACTTGTTTATTTATGGTAATGGCGGTATTCAACCAGTTTGAATTTATCCGTCAGCTAAGCGTACATATCGGTTATGCTGTTCAGTTAGTTTCTTTTAGTTTGAATATTAGTTGGAAATGAACTTGCTTTGTGGGGACCTTTGGCTTGTTATTGCACGGCGGTTGAGATCAGGGTGTGGGCACTAAGTTGAGGTACAGGTCATCTGGGTTACGAGTAGCTGCTGTTTAATTGTACCAGACTCTACGGCCGTCAGACTTCGCATTTCCATGCAGCTGTCCTCACAAGTAGAGGAACACACACACACACACGCGCACACACACACCATCTCTCTCTCACACTCGCACACAAACTGATATACATAATATGCGGACACACACAGGCTCAAACACACACACACACACACACACACACACACACACATTTGTACACGGACAGTTACAGTCCCAGCTGTAACAAATGGGGACCAGCTTGTGTAGGATGATGATGTAAAAGAGCAGGCATGCCTGTCTCCATGGCTGTTGAACTTTGTTGAGTAAATGTTGAGCTCATGAAAGAGAGAGTGGGGGAGAGAGTGAAAGAGTGTGTGTGTGTGTGTGTGTGTGTGTGTGTGTGTGTGTGTGTGTGTGTGTGTTGCCGTGCATTCGCTTTCTGCTCCACGTGCCATGATACATAAAATGGGCGCCCTTGTGCGATTCATCATACAAAGCTGCAGCCAATCATCTTCTTTCAAAGTCGTTCAAATGGGGTTACTGTAAAAACACATTTGCCACTCGCTCTGTACCGCGTTAACCGTGAATCTACCGAAAGACCTCCTCGATAGCTTGAGCTACACACAAGCCCAAGTGCTTTATGCTAATACGTCGATAACGTTACGCCAGCACCTGCACTGCTAGCATTAGCACAGCAGCAGGTTGTTGCTAGGCGCTAGCCACACTCTGTTTGAACCTAGCACCTCAAGCCAGGCTTTAACATGGAGAGGTGGGAGCTACCACTGGGCCCTCAGATGCTAGCCAAAGCTCGCTGTCAAGGTCCTTTTCACTGCAATCAGATCTTTTGTTCAGTGATTCCAAGTTTTTGATTGTTGAACGAACACAATTGGATCCACCCGTGGCTCAACAAACGCAGGAATGTTTCCTCTCCCAAATCCATTCGTTGTGTGGAGAAACATTTCGCGGCAGGAAATGTTGCCACCAAATTTCCGCAAAGAGGTCGTTGCGCTTGCGGTTGGGGAGAAGTGATTTGAAGCCATT
>NW_028179889.1:0-7500 GCF_964030765.1 Micromesistius poutassou | reverse complement strand
TGTGGGGGGGGGTGGTGTGCGTCGGTGAGCATGCAGGCATGTGTGTGTGTATGCGCACATTGCGTAGATCCCTGTATGTGTGTGTGTCTGTGTGTGTGTGTGTGTGGTCATGGAACAGAACATGGGATTGAGTGTGTATAAATAGTGGTCTATGGCCTCATGTTGGGATGTGACTTTTTCACCGGATACCTTTGCTGATGTGTTTATGTTCCTCGTGGAAGTGTGTATGCCTCTAAGCACACACACACACACACACACACACACACACACACATGCACTTACACCTCTATGCGTGTGTGTGTGTGTGTGTGTGTGTGTGTGTGTGTGTAGCAGCCTTGTTATCCTGTGTGTCGTCCTAGGGGAGCGAGCAGCCACCATTAATACAGCTGTCGGATCACATCAGAGCAGTTCTTGGGCGCCTTGTCAGGGGTATATTTACTTCAAAACCCTATTAGTGGGGCCATTACAAAGACTTTTTCAAACTGTTGCTTTACGTTTGTGTGTGTTAGTGTGTGTGTGTGTGTGTGCGTGCGTGTGTGTGTGTGTGTGTGTGCGTGTGTGTGTGTGTGTGTGTGTGCGTGTGTGCGTGTGTGTGTTCGTGCGTGTGTGTGTGTGTGTGTCCAGGCTCCATCTCTCGTTTGTGTGTACTTCTGTTATGAATTCCTGCATCTATTCCGGGTGAAATCATTCATTTTGTACGATGACAGCGTGGAAAGGATCTGGTAGCGCACAGCGACCTGTCACTCATCCATCCAGACAGGCCCGACTCTCCAACCCCTGAAACACATCCATTCATAGGAATACATTCATAATGAATACATTCACAATGCAGCATTATCCAACCATTTAACAAAGCGTTACCGTCACTGTGGGAGTACGTCATCGTTGGGAGGTGCAGACATTAACCCCTCACCTGACGTGGGGATACATGATGGATGGCGTTTGTAGATAGAGGAGATATTTCCAACACATAGTAGCTGTCGGCATGACGACGTCAGCCGGCTGGCACACACCCGCCTGTTACCTGACTGATGGCAGCGACACACTTTGGGCTCTGGAAGGAGAGCACAGCCACCTCACTCTGCTCCCCCCCACACACACACTGCTCTGATTATGGGCTTATATCTCCCCTCGCTCGCTCTCTGTCTCTGTCTCTCTCAATCTCTCCCTCACTCTCTCTCTGTCGCTCATTCTGTCTCTTGGCTCTCTCTCTCTCTCTCTCTCTCTCTCTCTCTCTCTCTCTCGCTCTCTCTCGCTCAATCTCTCCCTAACTCTCTCTCACTCTGGCTCTCTCATTCTGTCTCTTGGCTCTCTCTCTCTCTCTCTCTCTCTCTCTCTCTTTCTCTCTCCCTCTCTCTCTCTCTCTTTGGCTGTGGCTGTGAAAAGAGTCTTTGGAATGAAAAATAAAATGAGAGTGAGCAAATGATTGAGGCGGAGGGAGAGACAGAGTGCACAGGGGTCACTGGATTCCGGTGGGAAAGACAGGAGGTGACCGAGGAGAGAGGGAGAGAGAGGGAGAGAGAGGGAGAGAAGAATGGTCCAGAAAACAGAAGTCAAGAAGAAAAGCAAAGTGGCCGTGGCATCTCGCTCAGCTGTTTGCACTGCATGAGCTTGGTCGCCGCGGCAACAGGGTAGAGAGAGGGAGGAGGGGGAGGGAGGAGGGGTGGTGTGAGCAGGAACAGTAGGGGCAGTCGGTTGAAAAGCGCCAGGGGAGAGAGGGGGCGAGAGAGATGTAACTTACAGAGAGTGAGAGAGAGAGGGAGAGAGAGAGAGAGAGAGAGAGAGGTGTGAAAAAAGAACGAAGGGGAAATAGGTTGAATTGGATCAGTGAGAGGGGGCGAGGGGGGGGGGGGAGAGAGAGAGAGCGAGAGAGCGAGAGCGAGAGAGAGAGAGAGAGAGAGAGAGAGAGAGCAGCTTGGCCAATCAGACCCATGAACCGTGTTGTTTATTTCGGACTTGATTCAGCTTGATCTGAAGGTCCCTCATGTAACTGGACAGCAGGAGGACCACCAATAACACTGAGAGAGGGTTGGGGACGCAGGATACAGGGCTGGGGGTAGGGGTGGTGGAGCTGGAGGGGGATGGGGAAAAGGGGGGGATGGAGAGAGAGAGAGAGAGAGAGAGAGAGAGAGAGAGAGATAAAGGGAGTGAGCAGCAGGAGCCCTCTTGAGTAAAGGGCTGACATCACAGCAGAGGAATCCTTCCTCTTCTTGCTCCAGCAGGCTTCTGTTGTTCTGCCCAGAGCCCCACACCCCCTTCATCCTCCCTGGGAGGGAGGGAGGGAGGGAGAGAGAGGGAGAGAGCGGGGGAGCTGTAGTGGTAAAGGGACAGAGAGAGAGGGGGGGGGGAGATTTTCTGGACAGGAAGCCAGGTTTTCTTGGCTTCCTGCTGGGCGTATCAAAAGGGGAGAGTCTGTCCTCCCCAGATATTGAACCCTTCTAGTTCCTCCTAATCAAAGCTGTTGTTTTTGTTTAAACCATTGGAAGGCTGACAAGTGGGGGGGGGGGGGGGGGGGGGGGGACATACTGTATACGTTACCACCAATCCCCACGTTAGCTTCACACCATTTTGATGAGATCCGAGATTTTTTCCGCTGCTTTCACATTTTAAGATTGCCCCCCCCAACATATTACGTGATTTGTTATCCACTGAAACCCCCCCCCCGTGTGTCATGTTATTTCTCCTCCTGGGCCTTTGTGTGTAACGCGTTGTGCAGCCAGCCCTCCAGGCCCTGACTCGGGCGCTCAGCGGTGTGGTCCATCTGGTTCTGCTAGGGCACGGGCGCGCTGTGAACGCTGCAGACGTGTGGAAAGAAAAAAGGAACGACGTGGAAAAGGTTGTTGGGGGGGGGGGGGGGCGAGGGAGGGAGGGGGGAAAAAAACAAAAACCCAAGGACAGTAAACTAGGTGGAGTGGAAAAAAACTTTATTATGAAGGTTAACAACATTTGTGGCTTCATCTGCTCCTCGCCATTAGAGAGAGGCGCGCAGAAGAAGGGGGAGAGAGAGAGAGAGAGAGAGAGAGAGAGAGAGAGAGAGAGAGAGGAAGGAAGGAAGGAGACAATGGAATGGAGAGAGAGGGAGGAAAGGGCTGGGCGAGAGATGACATGCTTCAACGGGTATGATGGGGTGGAGGAACGGTCAGACCAATTGAATTGTGGGTAATTGATGCTCAAGCGCAAGCAGCCCAAGGTGGTCTCAGTAGAAGGTAGATTAGGAAAATTCAGGTAATGCCCCTGTGGTAGGTAGTACATTATAACTAATGCCCATCCCCCTGTCTGGTAGGTAGTACATTATAACTAGGGCTGCAACTAATGCTTTTTTCATGCTCGATTATTACAACGATTAATAATAATAATTGAGTCTATAAAATTGTATAATTAATCGCAAATTGTCCAAAGTGATGTCTTGCCTTGCTTTATCTGACAAGCAGCCCAGAAAAACGACCCTTTTCCTTTGATCCATGATCCATGGACCAAATACTTTTTATTTGGTCCAATTATTTTAAATCCGACATTTAGCATTTAACATTTTCATTTGTTATTATCATTTGTACTTGAAAAAGACTCAAAAGATTCATCGGTTATCCAAAATTAGATGCGGTTTTTCGTTCTATCGTCTAACCGATTCATCGACTACCAGCGTGATCGTGGTGGTGGTGGTGGAGGTGGTGATGGTTGTGGTGATGATGATGGTGGTGGAGGCGGTGTGATGGTGGTGGTGGTGGTGGTGGTGGTGATGACGATGACGATGGTGGTGGAGGCGGTGTGGTGATGGTGGTGGTGGTGGTGGTGATGAAGATGGCGGTGTGATGGTGGTGGAGGCGGTGTGATGGTGGTGGTGGTGGTGGTGGTGATGAAGATGGCGGTGGAGGCGGTGTGATGGTGGTGGAGGCGGTGTGATGGTGGTGGAGGCGGTGTGATGGTGGTGGAGGCGGTGCGGTGATGGTGGTGGTGGTGTTGGTGGTGGTTTGGACGACGTGCGCGCTTGGGATGAGGTCACTGTGGAAGCGCCACTGAACTCTTTCCCCTGACAGCCTCCCAGTGCTGGGGCCCCTGCTTTCTGATCCACCCCCCGCCCCCCCCCCCCCCCCCCCGGCGTAGGGCCTCGACCGAGGGCCAAAGCGCCTGAGAAACTCCAAAGTCCATTGGCTCTTTCTCTCATTTGTCCTCGTTCTCCCTTTCGCTCGGCCCATCATTCCCTCTCTCTTCCAGCGTTGTCTCCTCCCCCCTTTGTGTCCCCCTGTCCCTCCCCTCCTCCAGTGGGTCCTATCTGGCTGGCTCCAGAAGGACCATAAAGACTGGGGTCCGCTCCAGCCAGCAGGTCCAAGTTTCCCATGCAGCTGATTACATCAGCACATGCAGTCATGCCCTCTCTCCTTCTCTCTCCCTCTCTCTCTCTCTCTCCCTCTCTTTTTATTCTGCTCTTTTTACACTCGCTTCCTCTCATTCCCACCTCAGTCATTTTTCTTGAACGTGAATGTCTTTAATCAGAGAACAAGGAAAGTCAGGCTTATTTTCTTAATCGCTCTCTTTCTCTCTCTCTCTCGCTCTCTCTCGCTCTCTCTCGCTCTCTCTCTCTGGGGCTCTCCTCAGGACTAACAACACATGACATCATTAACAGCTGCCCAGATGTACGTGTGTGAATATGAGCTTGGATATGAACAAGTGTTTTTGTGTGTGTGTCTATGTGTGTGTGTGTGTGTGTGTGCATATACATGGCTTGCATGTGTGCACATTGCTTTCATTTGTGTGTGTGGTGTGTGTGTGTGTGTGTGTGTGTGTGTGATGTTGGGGGAAAACTGTTGGTTACCTAGGAAACTGAATGAGATCAGTCAACCCCTCCCACCCCCTTAAAGGACACACACACACACACAATGTATACACACTCACACTCTCACACACACACACACACACACACACACACACACACACATGCACAGTCATCTTGCAGCAATGAGCGAAACTTTTAAGACGCAAAGATACCTCAACTCGCTCTCTTTGTTCCATTACTCTTCTATTCTCTTTCTATGTCTCTCTCTCCCCCCCCCCTTTCTCCTCCTCCTTTGTCCCTCCTCCTCTCCTTTCCCTTTCTGCACCGTCCATCTGTCTGCATGGCCAGGCTCTGCCTTTGTCCCCGCAGCTGGGCCCGGTCGCTGAGCCATAAAAAAGCATTTAATTGGTTATTGGGGGTCTCTGCGGTGCCTTCCATAGGCTTACTGGGGTGTCAGTCAATGAGTCCATCCGTCTCTTTCAGGTAGCAGAGCAGCTCTGCGCCGTCAGCACTTTTTGCATGACAGAGAGAGGTCTCTGTGGGAATGGAGGGAATTACACTTTCAAATGGAATTAGCTGTATGAAAGGACATTACCGCGGTAGATCACACGGGCGACTCGTTACCAATGTTAATGAATCACTTATTGACTTGACGGCCGCTGCTCTGAAGGAAAGACACAGAGACAAAGAGAGAGAGCACGGCCACCTGGCGATTGGAATTAGGGAGAGATGCTATCAGATAGCCCGGAGGCGGATAGGCCGTTTGACTCCTAGCGCTTAAAGCCCCTGGGTTCGAAACCCCCAAACGTCTGCAGCTTCAGCCGCTTCCCCGGCGATCCCGGAGCCCCGCTGCACTCATTAGCGCCACGGATCGGAAGAAAATCACCCAAGCACCCTTGGGATGAAGGTGTCTGCAGAATGTGACTAAAATAGCCACATGGTCAGAGGACCTGGCGACCATCTGAAGCACGCTGAGCGCAAAAAAAACAAAAAACGATCCAGAAACAAACAGGAGCGCAACGGTCCTGCTCGCGACGCATCGTGGCATCACGATAGCTGCGCGTAGCTCCGGTCTCCGCACCCCTCGGTGCCGGCCCCTTCCCTGTTCACACCGGGCCAGGAGCCTTCTGGTGCAGAGCCGGTTCTGGGAGCCGGTTCTGGAGCGAGCGGAGCGCACCGACGCTTATCCTTCACCGATCCATGGCCCGGGCTAATCCCAGCACATCTGATCTGAAAGGTGCAGTTAACTCAGCAGGCTTATCCCCGCTCTGCGTAGACGTGTTTAATGAGCTTGCGGCGTTAAAACCAGCCCGCCGCGTCTCCCCGTGGTTAACACCGGGGCTGACTGGGACTCCTGGAGGTAACCGCACTGTCTGAGAGGCTTTTCATTAGGTGTTATCGGTGTATCGGCCTCGCTCTCTCTCTCTCCCTCTCTCTTTCTCTCTCTCTCTCTCTCTCTCTCTCGCTCTCGCTCTCTCTCTCACTCTCTCCCTCTCTTGCTCTCTCCCTCTCTCTTGCTCTCTCCCTCTCTCACTCTCGCTCTCTCTCTTGCTCTCTCCCTCTCTCTCTCTCTCTCTCTCTCGCTCTCGCTCTCTCTCGCTCGCTGTTGGTCAGTGTCTTTGTCTCTCTCTATTTTTCTCTATCTGCCCCAACATCTGTGTGCTGTTCTGTCACTTGTTGGCCTTCTTTGCTTGTTCCATCTCTCTTCTCTGTCTCCCTCTTTGCTGTGACTCAAAATGTGGACAGGGCTTCTCTCTTTTTCTCCCCTCTCTCCCACCCTCTCTCCCTGTCTCTCTCTCCTTTCCTCCCCCTCTCTCTCCCCCCATCTGTCCACATGTGTTTTTATCTTTGCATCGGTCAGCCTCTCCTGCCTTTCTCTTCACTTTACATCATCCCTCCATCCTCACAGCCCGGGCTGTCTTCTACTTAAAGGTTGTCACGGCAATGGTATTTCCAAACCGTGTGCGCATGCGTGTGTGTGTGTGTGTGTGTGTGTGTGTGTACGTGCCCGCAAACGCACGTGTCCATCCACGAATGTATGCATGAGAAATAAAATACGAACTTCCGATGTTTCTCTGAAACTGAACACAGAAATAATAGAGGAGTAACGGAACAAAGAGAGTTGAGGTATCTTTGTGTCTTCAAAGTTTCACTCATTATGCTGCAAGCAAGATGACTGTGTGTGTGTGTGTGTGTGTGTGTGTGTGTGTGTGTGTGTTATCTGGAGCCACGTCAGCCATGCCAAAGTGTCCATGTTATCAGTAACAGCGTGGCCCATAAGAGTTGCTCCTCTCTTGTGACGGCGCCGCTCAGGGGCCCAGCACCTGTCGGGGGGGTGGTGGTGGTGGTGGGGGTCTTTCTCCTCCATCTGCCCCAGAGGTCCTTCAAGCTCTGGTCTCTTTCTCCTGTGACCGGAGCGCCCGTCAGCCTCTGACGTTCACCGGCTGCACGGAGCCTCACACTGGGCCCGCCGGCCGGGCGGAAGGCCATTCAGGGGGATCCGTGACTAATGAAGCAGAGCATTACAGTCTCTGCCGCTCGCTCTGCCTCCAACCTCCTCCTACTCCTCCTCCTCCTCCTCCTCCTTCTCCTCCTCCCCCACCTGCAAGCCTTTATGACCATGAGGGGATGGACTGAGTCATACTCGCTAGGCTTTTTTTTTTGATGGAAAAACCACTGCTGTGACCTGTGCTCTCCTCCTCCTCGAGTGGGTGGAGGAGGAGGGGAAG
>NW_028179890.1:0-14093 GCF_964030765.1 Micromesistius poutassou | reverse complement strand
CACTCCATTAGGGGGCTAGGGCTTTGACCCACATTAACTATCGCATAACTTACACGCTCTGTAAAGTCTCCCAGGTTTTCGGAGAGACGGTTGAGAATCAAGGCAAGCGGCGAAGTGGCTATTAAAAGCTGACGCTAGGCAGCTGCCACAAGATGGCATCTTTGTAGGCGAACCTCAACGCCAGCGGCCGTACGGGGGCCCCTTAGACGTATAGCGCTCAAGTCTTGTGCAGTTAAGATCACATTTATCCAGGTTTTTTTTTTCAGCCGTCTGTGGCATACGGACCCTAATGGCAGAGAAAGAGAGAGGGAAAACCATATTCGGCAGAAGCGAGAGTCAGCTGTCAGATGCGGCAGAACTTATTCTGTGGGCCTCTTGGGGATGAGAACCTCACACCTCCCATCCAGCCGCTTCTAGCTAAGCTGACAGCTCAGCGGGTTTGTTGACAAGTGGAGCGGGGAAAAAAAAAAAAAAACGATTTTTGTTGAAGACACATGAGCACTGCGGTAGAAGTGCTCAATTAGTGAAGGGTCAGAGAAGTGAAGAGTTTTTCAGAGAAGAGTTTTTCAGCTTGGCGGTCGGGTTTTTCAAAGAGTGAAAAAAATAATAATGAAACAGTTTGAATCGGGCATCTTTCCAGGATAAATAAAATCCGGGCCATGGAGTAGTGACCTTATTTTGACCACAGTTCAACCCCAAAGAGTAACATGCAGGCTGGATCTTGACCAGCTGTTGTTGAGGAGCATGAAGGTTAATTTCAAGGAGGAGGCAGGGAAAACATTTTTGTTAGCTGACTGACACACAATGTCTCTCTCCACCACTCTCAGACTGGATGTCCGGTGAATGCATCGCATCACACATCACAATAGGGGGGGGGCCACAGTGGCTGCAGAGGGAATGGAAGGAAGGGGCTCTTGGCGACAGATTCTCCATCATTATCGTGGCCTGGCGCTCCCAATAGTACACCTATACCTGGTCTACACTCTCTGTGTATAGCTGTGCATGGACACACGTACACTTAAACCCCACGGCTTGGAAACTTTAAAAATATAGTCTTCGTGGACAGTGAAATTGAATTTTTTAGGTGCTATTAGCCTGATATATTAGATATTCCCATTATATCTATTATATCTCCCCACTCTATTCCCATGCTATAGGGTTTGTGCATCGCAAAGTCACATAGCAATGGAGGCTTCTTGCTTCATTGGAATGTTATTATGTTAGAGTCAAGGTTTTTGGGTCATTGTGTAGTAATTTGTCTTTAAATGATTCGTCACTCATGAGACTTACAGTACTACAAGTCTATTGAGTTGCTGCAACAAAAAATACCATGGTGCATTCTGATGTACAGCACAAAGCCCTAACACAAATTAACAATTTGAATACAAAAAAGAATGACTTTATTGACACATACATAACCATTTTGCTTTTGTACTTTTGAATGAATGAATATATTGAATATATACACAACTGGAGACCTGCACACTTGACATAAAAAAGGAGTGATTATTTGCAGTGAAAACTAGGTCACGAAGCAATTTTGAAGCAACTATATGAGAGAGGGGTGCACTTTTGAGTTAGATTTAATGTACAAAGATGGATGCAGCCACACTCAATATCGTTATTAAAAATGACTGCACACCCTGTTGAAATGATTAACTTGTGAGTGATGGTTCAAGACACGGCCTGTTCCAAAACGAGGGATTATTTGTCTACCGACTGCTGTGCGTCTGTTTACGCAGCGGTCTTCAGCTAATGAAACTGAATCAGATCATATATTTGCTAAGTGTAACCCAACGTGACACCGCACGTTGCTTTTGCCTCGAGAAATATAAACAGCACGTCATCGATGTGTATAAATAGGCATCACCACTTTCCCAGAGGGCAACGCACAACAAAAACACGTAAGAAACAAACACAGAGCATCATAATTGGGACGTAGCACCCTCAGAATCCGGTGCCCCTGCTGCGGGAGCCGGGCCGAACACAACTCGCTGTAGCCGACAGTCTTTTTAGTTGTTCTTATCCAGCCTTTGGATGAACATGAAAAACGAACGGGAGCGGGTGGTGCGATGGGCGGTGCCGCCGTCACCACCGCCTGGTGTGGCTCCGGCGGAGTTTCGCTGATGAGCTCGCGAGGATGGCACAAGTTGGGCCGGGCGCCACTATCTTCACTCTGAATATGCGAGGAGATACACAAGACGAATACCAATTATAATTTCTCTCGCCAGAACATTAGAATAACAATCCATTCTTTCCCACCGGGGCTACACAATGCCTCCATTATAAAAAAATCGCAGGCAGAGATTTCATAGGAGACAGTGATATTGTCAAATATGTAGAGACAGTGTCTAGATGAGGCAATTTGAACAGATTGTTGTCGCTAACCGCAATTTTGCACACGTTATTTTAATTTACACACTGTAATGGAAAAATCCATATGTGGCATACTTTTAATTGATTTGATTTTGCTTCTGCGGGTTGTGTTTACTAGCAACCCCATCTTGTAACTAGAGTTATCTAGCTGCCCTTTTGTTAACCTTTTGCCTGGCATGAACCGGTCACAAGAAAGCAGTAATCCCCTCATGCATATATCTGTTTAGCGAGCATGCAGGAATCGCTGGCCTTTAGGTAAACAACTCCCATCTTTGAAGTCAGGGCATTTTAATTACAGGGAGGGGGTGAAGCTGTGTCTCCTTTCATATAAGGACAATATCCTTCTGGGGAGGGGGTGAAACTGTTAAAAGAGAGACTGTGTCTCTCTGCGAAAGAGCAGACCGGTGTATGCGTACATTAAACAGGTTCATTTCTACAACTATTGCGTGCTTTTTCGCATTTAGAAGTCTCATCCGTCCTTGACGCAATATCTCTCGCCATGGCAACACACATGCACACACGGATTGGGCGTGTATTCACACACACGCACACACACACACACACACACACACATAAATACACACGCACACACACACACACACACACACACTGAAAGAGTGAACTCACCTTAAGCACGCTTATGCACGACGCGCCGATTGGCACGTGTTGGCGAAGGCGTAGGCTCCGCCCCTCCGGGACGGGGCCACACTCCGGGCTGATCAAACAGTCCTCGGTCCACGCACCGCCGAGCTTCCAGCAGCTGTCAGATCGGTCACGCCTCCTGTCGGCGGGCCGGCGCCTCTTATCTCCACCCCCAACACCTTGACAGCCGCTGCGCCACGCGCGTCTGCACACACACAACGACGGACTTGATTATAGACCCTAGCCGGAATAACACAAATAAAAATAATAACACTAATGATGATGATGATGATGATGATGATTGGACAGCGTGACGAGGAATGAAATGTTTTCCGTTTGCGTGTCGCTGCGGGTTTTTCTTGTGGTCCACGGAGTGCACACTGCACCTTTTAGGAGAGCTTCTGGCGTGGTGTGTGCGCCGGCGGTGCTGCCTCCCACTGCAGTCTTTATGCTTTCTGTCACTCGCCGCGGCCCCCCTCCAGCAGCGGTGGCAGCGCATCTCTGTGCACACGGCAACAAACAAGGAGAGCGTCGGTCTCCAGCTCGTCTAGGCAACAAACAACACGCCGCGGTGGACATAAGAAAGGTCACCTTTAGGTACAAAAAAAAAAACCCAAAAAAACACCAACCATTAAATATCTCCCTCTTTGAACCGTGATGACAGTCTCCCTCTAACCGCTCCTCCCTACCCCGTGAAGTTCAAACGGCACCATTTTGTGGGATGTGACCCAGTCCTCAGAAAGCCTGATTCTCCACGCTCCCTCCCTCTTCTCTTCACATGGCTCTCCCCGTGACCACAGCCACCACAAGCTGTCCTGACGCTGGACCTCCATCTCCCATCAGCCTCCTTCGGTTGAAATTTATTCATGCATTCCTAGACTCTCGTCCTGGGGCAACAACAACAACAAGGTTGCATAAGGTTTATTTGATCGACTGCCACAATGACACACCCTCTTTATCGGTATCTGCCACTTCTCCAACGTATCGGAAACCAAACGAGCTGGCCTTTGGGTTCCTCTAGATGGGCACGTACCCCGGCACGTTGACACAACCCTGAACCCCGGCGCAGCATTTGAGTCTTTAGTACTTTCTGAATGAGGTATAGATCTTGAACTGTCGTGTTGTGTTGATGAAGTGTTGTGAAGTGTTGATGAGAACTCGCTCTCTGTCCTTGTTCTACCCGCCCCATGCTGTGTTGTGAGGAGGATGCGTTATTGTTTCATCTGGAGATTTAGTGTCACTACATTATATCCAGGCTGAGAGCGAGAGCCTAAATATGCTCTTATCACTTATAACACACTTGGTGTCAAACAATAGCAACGACTGGACCCTTTCCACAGACAGCTTTTGGTGTCATTTTGGATTAATGGCAGAAATGAGAAAAAGACTTGTTTACTCGTGTCGCATCCCAAGAGGAAACATGCAACACAATCGTCTGAAACAACCCAGCTTTGCCAAAAGTAGTATATAATACTAGACATTGCAGGGAACAAGCACAGCTCAGTACACAGTGTGCGCACTGCCGTTGAAAAAAAGGCAAGTTTACCTGCTACAGATGTCGTGCAACCTTGGCTTGTGCGTCAATGACTTCTTGAGTGTCTGCCTGAGGTATTTTTAACCATGGCTTTTTGGATCCGTCATATCCTGTTACCAAAAACAACAACTTTAAAACAGCGTTTACTGCATCAAACACATACGTACGTGAACAAATATCTACGTATTGAAACAGAACAAAAAAGGGCTAAGACACAATTCCACAGCAGTCCGTCCGGTCCGACTTGCCTTCGGCGTCCGATGGCGGGGTTTTGGTGGAGATCTCTTGGACGAGGTCCTGCGTGAGGCCCAGACAGAGGTGGCAGAAGGTGTAGCTGCAGTCCCCCGAGCACAGGCCGCCGCACACCTCCACGCACACCTGGCACAAGACGTCACAGCAGCGGTCACCGCAGGTCCCGCAGTTGGCAGTCGTCGTACAGGGGCAGCTGCCGCCGGTCAGGTCGGGATCTCCCTCCGCTCGGAAACCGTTCCCGCAAGGCTTACACAAGTCCAGCCCCATAAGTCGGCTGGGTGGCGAAAAAGGAAGGAAAACGAGCGAGAATGCGCACCTTCAACCCACGCAGTGAGAGAACCCCCGGACAATGTGTTGGAGGATATGAAAGGAGAAGACGAATCGTTGGGGCTTTTATCTGAGAGCGGAGTTGCACCGGAGTACCCTTAACTCCAGCACAGATGGAGTTCTGAGGAAACGGCGTCTGCTTCTGATAATAGGTCAGGTCACTGCGTTATCTCCTTCTCCTTCGGTCCAAAGTTCTGCCACCACGCTAGCATTCGTTAATATTCCCAACTCTGGGTGGGCTTTAACTTGAAGTCATGCGTTTGGCAACGTCATACTTTGCCCCTGGAGGCCATACCCCAGATTCCCTCTATCGTCTCCATTCATCACAAAGACCCAAGAAGCAAAATAGCCGTGACGAAACGTTTCATATTATTTGCAGAATTCTAATAACTGACCTCAAAAGGTCACGTCTCTCGCCTGCCTTTTCTATTCCACGAAAAACGAAATGTGCATATAACCCCTAAATTGACATTTTTTGGTACTTTAGTGCCTGACACTAAAAACAAGTGCTCTTTGTTGGGGCTGGTCTCTCACGCGGGCGGCCTGGAGGTGAAATGAGCTGGTTGTTACCATTCAAGCATGTACTTCATAAGCATTATGGTTTGGGCTCGGGTCTATATTATATTTGTCAATGTTATGTGTTAATGCATGCGGCCACTTCAACCCATGGTCAATAGGGCTAATGCAATGGCCTATAATCATATAATCACCTCTGTTATCAAATGTTTACAGTTTTTTCCTAGATAGTGTTTTGATTAGACAATAAGAATTTCAGGAGTGCTGATATCGCAGTTCAAGGCCCACCTGGGCTGTACCACTTGGGGAGGGGCCTCTCATTTATTCCCCTCTGTAAATATTGTGGCGACCGTGGGCGTGGTCGCCGTGTTCAGGGAGCCGCAAAGGATCCTGGGGGGGGGAGGGGTTTGGGACAATCGCAAGTTGGACCTCTGGCGCCCTCCTAGGTCCTTTGCAGCAGAGACATTGTGTGGGGTTTGTCTCTGTGTGTGGGTAAAGGGCTCTTTATGGTCCCACGTTCACTCAACGCAAGGGCGTGACGTCCTTGCGGACCCTCCTTGTGGACCCTCCTTGCGGACCCTCCTTGCGTCCACCGCAAGGGCCTGAGGCGCGACCCCCAAAAATTGCAACCTTCCGTCGAGGCGACGCAGCCGCAAGGGCTGTGAAGAAAGACTAAAGAGCCCTTTAGTGTTACTTAGTTATTTACTTAGTTATTTAGTCCGACACCGTCAGTGTGATGGTCATGGCGATCTGTTGAGCCAGTGTGTTTTTGTGTGTCGTGTGTGTGTGTTCAAATAAAGGCAACTCTCGCAGCCGAGCGGTGTACGGGGCGCGAGAGTTGTATGACTGCTTAACCTTCTCTTCCCCAACCTGTCTTTTCCCAAGCCTACGACCTCCCCTACCCATAACCACCTTCATCCCTGCCCTCGTCCCCTTGACCTTCCCCTCCACACTCTCTACTCTCTACTCTCCTCGCCCACCGGACCCCCCTTTGCTCTTCAATCCATCCTTGCCACCTTTTCACTGTCACTCTACCTGTTTTGTCTTTTGTCTATACCTGCTCTACTCATCTCACACTCCTCCATTGCTTCTGTTCTCTGTTTGCGCCGTCTTCCCTTGTCCCCCTGACTGTCATCACCCTTTTCGTGTTTTTTTATGTCTTCCACAATGTAAGCGTCTTTGGGTCACTGAAAAGCGCTATATCAATTTCATGAATTATTATCACCATTAACCTGGGCTCCCGTCTCGTCCTTCCCGTGCTGCTTGCCGCACTATAGATCTAATATATAATATCGGTAGCGACGTTGACAGTTTGTGATTGCTGCGTGTGTTGAGTTGAGTGAGAGGCTGCGGGCGCACAGCTGCCGGACCATCCCGCAGTAATCAGCCCGGCGGGGCCCCGAAACGTTAACGTCCCACCGGGAACCCTCCCGACTCTCCCGACGATTACCACTCCGCCTCTGGTTGATAAACATTAAAAACTGTCCGTAGAGAGGTTGAGTCGTCCTGCAGCCAGCCCCCCCCCCACCGGCTGCTAATCAGCTGCAGCAGCCCTGGCTACTCTGTATCTATTTAGTTTCTTTTTTGGACGTTTTACAATTAACAGGAGGCCTAGATGAAGAGAGCGCAGGTTGCAGCAGCCGCGAGGCCGAGGACACTGTGTGTGCAGGCAGCGCAGCAGACCGGTCGCCGCACTGTGTGCAAAAAAACACTTTGGCTCATGTTCATGGTTTTAATGTTGTTTTTTTGTGGCAGAATAAAGACTAATGACAGACTGTTGAGCTTTGAATAAAATATATATTTGGTTCAGGTTTGAAAATTCATCATCTTTTATATGTGGTAATATAATAGGCCGCCAACAGCGCCCCCCCCCCCCCCCCCCCCCTTTAAATAAATGATTAAATAAACAAACACATCATAATCTGTTGTTGCCTAACACTGTTGCCTAACAACTTAATGGTGAAAAATTTAGAACTGTTGTATAAAAGCAACATGTCATTCGAGGTCGGCTGTGTTTATCTTCAGTCCTCGTATCTACAGACATATCACAGCCGTGCTGATTCTCAGTAGAACTCCCTCCCATGTGATATTGCTTAATTATGTCATAAAGGCTGGAAGCACGGATGTGTCACTTACTTTGGAGGGGGTTGGAGAAAAGCTGTGACGCCAAGTGTCTCCCTGTTCCATGATGCCCAGAAGTTCAGGGGTTTTCATGGTATTGAAGACAGTAATAAAACAAAGGCAATGTTGCAGATAAGATATGGGGATACTATAAAGTAGGTCTATATCTTACCTTGTTTATTCTATTTTAGACATTATTATGTCTAAAAGAGCTCTTCCAAATGCTGCGATAAAGAACAAAGACATACACTTTGAAAGAGGCCTGCAGCTTTCGTATGATTGGCTTTGAAGGCTCCTTTCCGGATTTGGCCGAATATAACCTCAATACTATCGTAGCCGCTGGGTTGAACCAAATAAGCCCATACACCCCGGACGCTGCACTATATACAAATTGCACGTACTGGTTCTGAATCACTGGCTTTCAAATTGGCCGTGCCATGTTATGAATACATTTTTCTGCATTTGAATAGTCAAACAAATGACGTCCTTTCCTAACCAATGTCCTTTAGCTAACCTCTTTCCATTGACCTCGATGGAACCCACGACCTCGTCATGAGGTCAAGGAAATAAAGCCTACTTCACCTACCACGCGGCACGCCGTTATGCAAACCACGTGACGTGATGGACGGGGGCTCTGCTCTGTCTCCGTACGAGTCAGGGTTAAAGCTCCCAGTGTAAAGCCTCATGTGTGGCGCATTTCATATTCAAGGTCGCTCATTATAAAGGGCACACGTAAGGACGGCACTCAGAAAGTATCACATCCTGGCCCGCGGGTCGTGACACACACCACCTCCTAGATCACTTCCTAGACCTCAGTCAAGTACGCCTTTCTTTTTTTTTTTTCTCTCTCTTTTTTTCGCACAGTACTCGATGTTCAACACTGAAGCGGAGGGTTCACTCGCGCAAACATCTCACCGGAGCCGGAACAGGGAGTTCGCTTGAGTATAGGTTGTGCACTTTCTCTGGCCTCCGAGTCTCCGTTGCTGCCGACATTTCCATGATGAGGCACAAATGGCTGCTTTTTCCCCCAAGGCGTTATGAAGGCTCACACACACCGTCACTGACATGAGAGATGATTCGGTGAGATTGCATGGTCCTAACCTGCACAGTGTAATGTCTGCTATAGGGCCTTACTCGTGATGTGATTTTGCAGGCTTCTGACGAGACTGGACAAGAGAGCATTTAATCCAGAAGGCAAATGACACGAGTGTAGCGTGACTAATAGCCAGTATTGTTTGGAAGGAGTGGCAGAAATGTATGCCCTCTAAAGTTGCAAGGGTGACTTTTATTAGCACAAAGTCCACTCAGATCAAATATTTAAGTCAGGAGGGATCATTTAATAGAATTATATGAATGTTTATTTCATAAAACCTATATAAGTGTCATCCGTCCTGAAGTAAATATGAAACTGCGATGTGATTTTTATCAGGCTGGCGTCTAGCAATACAGGCTAGCCAAGAGACACCTTAGAGACGGTCGACAGATTTTCTTTTCAACGTAATCATTTCTCTTTGACCAATAAATTATCCACTTTATTAGATATTCCCTGAGGGAAGCAGATGTTGTTGCAGATGCTGTTATGTCTCTATATCGATTATTGTTGGCCTTTTCTCCTCTCCATGCAAACAAGCAGAAAACAGACTGTCATCTGTTCAAATTATATAACTTTACCTTCTTATCGCCCCCAAACTTTTTTCAGGCTAGAAAGTTAGACAAAAACACATGGGCATTTGGTAAACTGATTTAAACCCACGCATGCACACACACGCATCCATACATATACACAAACACACATACACGCAGACATAATGACTCACATTCCCATAGACATGACCCATGCAAACACAAGCATACACAAATACACAAAAACACGCCCACATACACATAATTACATTTAGACACTCACACACACACACACACACACACACACACACACACACACACACATACACACACACACACACACACACACACACACACACACACACACACATTTTTTCCCTCTTGCCTCTTATAAACACAAACTTGGACAGGGCTCTGGAGTGGCATGTGAACGACACACTCCCTTAACCTTGACAGCGCCCATAGGGAAGTGACAGTCATAAAGGACTGCATTTGAGAGCCTCCTGGGAATTCATTAATGAATGACATTACCCAGCCCAGAGATACATGGTAGTGAAGTGTGGGGGGGAGGGGAACAAGTGTCAGATGGCTATACTCCCACACGTCCGTAATTACAGTGTGTGACACACACACACACACACACACACACACACACACACACACACACACACACACACACACACACACACACACACACACACACACCTACATACATTCATGCATGTAAACATACATCCATATAAACACACATATATACATACATACATACATACATATACACACACATATGCATACATACATACATACATACATACATACAGTACATACATACGTGTATGCGTGCATTCACATACTGGTGATTGTGCTTATAAGCAGACAAGTCATGTACCAAATGTGTGTGTGTGTGTGTCTATAATCATATATGTAGATATATCTAGATGTGTTTGTGTGCAGATGTGACATGCACATGCACAATGCACAACCTCGGACACAGTAACAAGTAGCCCGACAAAAAAATGTCTAGAGATTGTGGCTTTTATTGTGGAATAGATTGCGATCGTGATTTCGCTCCATTATTCATGCGTGAGGAGCACCCTCCTTCACCCAAGGCCAAATGAGCTTCTTCCTCGCCGTCCGTGCTCTCTGGTGGGGCTCTGCTATTGTGATCATACAGCCGGCACCATAAGCCTCCTCCACGATTTGGCTTAATCCTGGACTTCCTACACATTGTGTGCTGTGTGAGCACGGCTGAATGAATCTCACCACGAGAATGATGACACTCGCAAGAATTGAAAGGTGCAGTCTTCCCGGAATCTTCCGGGTAGACGAATGGGATGGGCTTCTTTTTACCGCTGATATCAGGGTAATTATAGATAATTGATTGTTATGGGTGATAAGTGTGAGCCGGCTAATGCAATGGAGTACTTAACCCCCGCAATCCTTCTGTGCCCTCCGCTGAGTGTTTGGATAATTAGATTACTCCTGGCGATACGCACACACATACTGTACACACACACACACATACATATACATACACACACACACACACACACACACACACACATTTGCACAAATGCACATTAATCAAAGAACACAGAACAAAGAAACGTATCTTTCACTTTGGAATCCCGTCCGTGCTTCATTTGATCATTCACACAGTGCAACACATCCAAGTGCATAAGATAATTCCCTAGCGTACATATTTATGGGCTTTGTTTTTTTTCTAAAAAGTCGGGGGTCTTCTCCAGCCGTACGGTGCCCCCCCCCAGAGCAATAATCCACACACACACACACACACACACACACACACGTGTGTGGGATGTTCACTCCCCGCCTCGCCAGGGATGGTTGATGAGACGATAAGCAATGAATAACATTTTAAATTGTAAAAAATGGTGGAGATTTACTGCGGCCTGTCGGCCCGTACGCGGGCACACGCATGGCGGGGGCTGATATACAGCAGCGTGGCGGGGGCGTGGGGGCGTGGGGGGGGGGGGGGCAGGGATCGTCACGTTCCTCGCATTTCATTTGGATTGGCAAGACACTCGTATTTTACCCCGGCTGTCCCCTCCAGGGGCTGAGCTCCAGCAGCACCACCACCTCCACCTCCTCTCCATCACTCCCATCAGCCGGACAGGGAGAGCAGCAACCTAATTGGCAGCTCGCAAAGCCGCCATTCAGGAGGTGGGTTAGACAGGGACCAGGCGAAATGTGTTTCGCCTACAGAGAGAGAGGTAGGGAGGTAGAGAGAGGTAGAGAGAGAGAGAGAGAGAGAGAGAGAGACGAGTAGAGACATAGAGGTAGAGGTAGAGAGAGGTAGAGGTAGAGAGAGAGAGAGAGAGAGAGAGAGAGAGTGAGAGTGAGAGATAGAGAAAATACCAGAGGACATACTAGACATATAAAGAGTGTGGGAGAAAGAGAGAGGGAGGTAGAGAGACAGAGAGAGAGAGAGAATCACATGGAGAACATACTTAATTGCTTTTGGTTGCGAGGTTGTAGCACTGCATTGCTCTTTGCACTGCTTTAAATACAGCACACATCCCAAATGAAAGATTGGTTGGTGTATTTATCTCAGAACTAGTATCATAATCAATTCAGGCTTTTCAGATCACCCTACTAGATTATTGACATAAGCAGCGACAATTTAGCACTTGGTGGATGGCTTTTGTGGAACGTCAATGATAAAATATTGACCAGATGATACGACAGCACAAAGATGGCAAATTAAGCATTGATTGGTGTTTTGTTTTTGTGTTTTTGTTTGCTTACATGCATGCCATGTCTAATATGGCAGTGTATAATAACTAGGACATTTCCCATTTAAATACTCAAGACACTGACCTGTCGCAATCACACCTGTACAATGTTCCAATACAAAACCCTACGGCCGAATTTCCTCTATTGTTTTATTACTGACAATACACTGAGGCCTGTGTGTGTGTGTGTGTGTGTGTGTGTGTGTGTGTGTGTGTGTGTGTGTGTGTGTGTGTGTTTTCGGTCTAATTTAAAGCACCATAGCCAGTTGATGAGGGAAAGAGGGCTGGGGAGAGATATTGGTACTTACTCTGGCCAGGGACCTCGCCATAAAGATGTCTTTTAGAACGAGCATTTCTTGGCAGCTGACAAACTAGCAGTGTCTCTCTCTTTATTTTCCTCTCTCTCTCTCTCTCTCTACCTCTCCTTATCTCTCTCCCTCCCTCTCTCTCTCTCTACCTCTCCCTCTCTCTCCCTCTCTCTGTCTCTCTCTCTAACTCCCTTGCTCTTGCCCTATTTCCCTCTACCTCTCTCTCTCTCTACCACTCCCTGCCTCCCTCCCTCCATCTCCCTCTCCCCCTCCCTCCCTCCCTCCCTCCATCTCCCTCTCCCTCTCCCTCTCTCTCTCTCTCTCTCTCTCTACATATCTCTCTACCTCTATCGCTACCTCTCTCTTCCTCTCTACCTCCCTCACTCTCTCTCTCTTTCTCCCTTCTCCCTCTCTCTACCGCTCTACCCTACTCTCTCCCAGGGTCTAGAGGATCAATAATGATTGGTTTCTATGCAGTCAATCTGCAGGATTGCCTTGGTAATGTGTGCTGACACGGAGATCATCTGATCCTTATCAAACAGCTGCTATTAATGAGGCACAAAATAACAACCAGTTTGTTAGAGATTGGCTGTGCAAAGTCTCATTCGCTCTCATTAGCCACACAGTCCACTCGTGGGAGCGCTCGTACGGCGAAGGCACTGTCTTGTGCTGCAAATTAGCCAGGACTCATTTGTTTGGGCACAAATGAGCAGGTGCCATGCCCAGGCAAGCGCCTGAGTCCACGCCGCGTCCATACTGACTTGGTTAGCTCATTTGCAACATCTGAATTTATACAGGAGTTGTCTGACCTCTTTTGCCAATCAGAGCATTTCTAAATGAATTGCATCCAATAAACACATCCACACACTGACAGTGGTGTCAACCAATCCAAGACCACAACCAGATCGCACAGGATTCAGGTTCTGGGAATTTGCTCGATGACACATCAGTTGTCATGGGATGGGACCCACAGGAGGGCCCAGTTTCTACCAGCAATGTTAGGACGAATACCGTCACGCCTATTTAGGCCTGGCGAAGGTAAATAGACCTCTGTCGATCTACGTGCCAGACTAAAAACACAGGCTGCTCTAAAATCGGGAGTGAGATGTCAGTCCGTCGGCACTTGCTCTATAATTTCCGTCTCCCCACTGCGGATGATTAGCTCTTTGATTGGCATCCAAGAACTCACTCCAGCTCCCGCGTTGCGCATGACCACAGCTCTCTTCGGAGTGTCAGGATTTACACAACGCATGGAGGACAGGACGGAGAATTAGGCCAGATTGTGTGTGTGTGTGTGTGCACATCTGTTTGAATTTTATGAATTGATGAAGTGTGTATTTGTGCGTGAGAGAGAGAATAGTGCAGAGCTTGTCAAGTGTGAGTGAGTGTGTGTGTGTGTGTGTGTGTGTGTGTGTATGCTTTTGAGATGTGTGCCCAAGTGTGTATGTGCATGTGTGTGCGTGTACGTGCATGTGTGCGTGCTCGCAAAACTAGCAAATGAATCACTATTGTGTGGAGGACATTCAGCGTTTTACAATCAAACATGTGTGTGTGTGTGTGTGTGTGTGTGTGTGTGTGTGTGTGTGTGTGTGTGTGTGTGTGTGTGTGTGTGTGTGTGTGTGTGTGTGTGAATGCCAC
>NW_028179891.1:12500-17979 GCF_964030765.1 Micromesistius poutassou | reverse complement strand
GATTAGTTGGATTTAGATTTCCAATCGGCAGACACAACAATTGTTTGTGTTGCAATAATTGCAATGACCATAAGTTAATTGTTGTGTTTGAATTACTCTTTAAACCATCCAGGGGTCGTTCACGGAGCCGTAACCCAGTCAAAGAGTCTCGGGACTGCGTTAAATTGAACGTTTTGGTGAAGATTACAAACAATGGCGAGTCTGAACCGCAGAAGGATTTGCCTTTATTCACTTGTTATTGTAACTTAGTGCAGACTGCTGGCTTTAAACGTAACCACTCAGGTGATTTAGTGGCTAACTACGAAGTAACTACCTATTCTCATGATGGGATAGCGCGCGCAACTTTTGGTCTTGTTGTCTGTGAAAATAAAGTGGAAGCACACAAAGAAATCATTACAGCTCAAAAATATATAAATTACTCCCCGCACATTACGAAATTACTGCATTTAAGTGTGGGCGTCCATCATAATTATTATGTTTTAGCAGAGCCCATTGGAGAAATAATTCTACCTGCTGGTCATGATTCATTCATGATGATTTTTTTCCAAAGCATCTTCTCATGTTGTTCATGTTGCAAAAAATACTGTGTCCATTCATTCAGTGGCAAAATACACTCAAAACGCTGTAACCGTTTATGGAAGGATGAACTGATCCTGCTTTTGTTTGCTTGTTTGTCCTGGTAGTTTTCGAACCAGCAAAGGCATCGGTTACTCTGCCCACTTTGTGGGGAACTGTCTGATCGTCACGTCGCTCAAGTCGAAAGGGAAAGGCTTTCAGCACTGCGTGAAATATGATTTCCAGCCCCGCAAGGTAAGACCAGATAAAGCCTGTTTGTCTGTGAGCGGCGCTGCTAAACCGCTGCAATCAGAACACACTTTTATGGGGCCACACGTACTTTATATACATGCTGCTTCCATGCCAGACATGCATGCATGGATCCACTTAACCTCTTCCGGTCCTCTTGCACCTACCACGCCCCACACTGTTTACTGACCAGGCAAATTCTCTCTCTCTCTCTCTCTCTCTCTCTCTCTCTCTCTCTCACACTCTCACTCTCACTCTCTCTCTTTTACATTCGCTCTCTCCCTGTTTCTCCTTTATATTCGCTCTCTCTCTTTCTTGATACACTGTTTACATTCTCACTCTCTATACACTCTCTATATTCTCTCTGTAAACACATTCTCTATTCTAAACACACTCTATTTCTCCACTCTATTCTCTCTTCCTAACACTCTCTACACTGTACTCTCTGTCGTATTCTCTCTCTCTCTCTCTCTCTCTCTCTCTCTCTCTCTCTCTCTCTCTCTCTCTCTCACCACACACTGGGAGGCTGTTGAGAGGGTAGATAAGGTCTGTCAATTAAGAGCAGCACACTACTGGAGAACGGCAAGGTCAGCGTTCTCCCACTGTTCACACACACACACACACACACACACACACACACACACACACACACACACACACACACACACACACACACACGTAAACATATCCACATACACACACGTAAACATATGCACATACACACATACAAACATCCAGTACTATGCACACACACAAAGATAGGCACAAAGGTAAGCACAAACACACACACACACACACACACACACACACATGCTGGTTCATCTTCATGAGTGGACACACACTCACACACTCACACTTTTAAAGCAAAGTGCTGAGTGTGTAGAATATGGATGCTGCATAACAGTTCACAGTGGCTTTATTTGATCACTTAACGCTTCCATCTTTCGCAACATGCATGCCTGTGTGTGTGTGTGTGTGTGTGTGTGTGTAGGACAGATTTTTCTTCTCTTTCACCTCTTTTTGCTCACACACACACACACACACACACACACACACACACACACACACACACACACACACACAGGTTCATGGATAGTTGATGCTGGTAACAGATTAAATGGTGATTGGGTCAGGTATTTAGTGGTGCTAGATGAGTAATTGTCAACATGTCCATTCATCGCAGTGGTCACACTGCCCTTGCTGCTGTATGTTCCGCCCCGCTGATAATGTCACCAAGGACCTGGTTATTAAAAACTGCTCCACGGATGTCTATTGGGGGATTTTTTAAAATTAATCCCATGTTTTGTGTTCCATCAGTAAATGTCATGCCTCGGTCTAACTGCCCCGTGTGTGTGTGTGTGTGTTTTTCTTGTTTTCTTCTTTTCCTCTTCCGTTCCGTTCCAGTGGTACATGATCAGCATCGTGCACATCTACAACCGCTGGAGGAACTCTGAGATCCGTTGCTATGTCAACGGACAGCTGGTCTCCTACGGCGACATGGCCTGGCATGTCAACACAAACGATGTGAGTTTGTGTGCCCCGTCGCTGCCCCCGGCCCTCCTCATCGCTGGTTGTGGTTTATGTTCAGACTCTGAAGAGGTAGGCCTCTTGGTGGGGTCGGCCTGACCAGACCCTGGGGGTAGGCCTCTTGGTGGGGTCTGTGTGACCGGGACCTGGCCCTAGGCCACTGCTGCTAGGTAGTAACAGACGGGTCGCCCTGACCGGACCGCTGGACTCCATCATAACAACATCATCCCCCCCCCCCCCCGGGTCCAGATCGCCGTGTTTAGCGAGCGTTTGTAGGCTCCTCAGAGGAAGTGAATGGACTCTCGCCCAGGGGAGACACCCCCGCTGTCTGCTATTAGGGTCCCAGGTACCTTCACTGTGGAGACAGAGAAATGGGTTTTGGAGGGAGTGTAGTGGTGAGAATGGAGGAGGAAGTCAAGTTGCAACACCTCTGCAGAAGGTGAGGGTAAAAGCTGTGCCTGTCCTCCTCATAATAATAATAATAGCCCCGTTTGCTCTGGAAGAGACGAGGTCAAACTGACGTGAAGGGGTACTGCAAGGAACAAAACACCACCGCAGAACTGACGTTCAGAAAAGCCATGTTATAAGTAGATCTTATTAGCAGAAACACCATGTTATAAGCAGAAATCCCATGTTATTAGCAGACAACACATGATGTTAGCAGCGACCGCATGTTATGAGCAGAGACCCCATGTTAATAGCAGAAAACCAATGTTATTAGCAGAGACCCCATGTTATTAGCAGATGCTATAAGCAGAAAATCCATGTTGTTAGCAGAAACCCCATGTTAATAGCAGAAAACACATGTTACCTCTCTAGGTTAACAGGATGATAAAATAACAGATAATCATGACCGGTGGTGTTTTGCATTTAGCTTGGTTAGCCCACCCCCACTCCCCCCCCCCCCCCCCACCAGAAACAAACGCTAGTTCTGATGTGTCATTCTCCGAGCCTTCTGCTCTCCTCTTGACTAACCCTCCCTCCGTTCTCCTCTCCGCTCCGCCAGAGTTATGACAAGTGTTTCCTGGGCTCCTCCGAGACGGCTGACGCAAACCGGGTGTTCTGTGGTCAGCTGGGGGCCGTCTACGTGTTCAGCGAGGCCCTCAACCCCGCACAGATCTTCGCCATCCACCAGCTGGGCCCCGGCTACAAGGTACTGAGGACAGCGCCTACTACTAATACTACTACTAATACTGCTAATACTACTACTGCTACTGCATCCACCAGCTGGGCCCCGGCTACAAGGTACTGAGGACAGCGCCTGCTACTACTGCTACTACTAATACTAATACTGCTAATACTACTACTACTGCTACTGCTACTGCTACTGCTACTACTAATACTACTACTACTATACCACTACTACTACTGCTACTACCACTACTACTACTGCTACTACTGCTACTACTACTGCTACTACTACTGCTACTGCTAATACTACTACTACTGCTACTACTACTACTGCTACTGCTACTACTACTGCTAATACTACTACTACTACTACTGCTACTACTGCTACTACTAATACTACTACTACTACTACTACTACTACTACTGCTACTACTAATACTACTGCTACTACTGCTCTACTAATACTACTACTACTACTACTACTACTACTACTGCTACTACTAATACTACTACTACTACTGCTACTGCTACTACTGCTACTACTAATACTACTACTACTACTACTACTACTACTACTGCTACTGCTGCCACTACTACTAATACTGCTACTACTACTACTACTACTACTGCTAATACTACTACTATTACTGCTACTACTACTACTACTACTGCTACTACTACTACTGCTACTGCTGCTAATACTACTACTACTGCTACTACTACTACTACTGCTACTGCTACTGCTACTACTACTACTACTAATACTACTACTACTGCTACTACTACTACTACTAATACTACTACTACTACTACTACTAGGACGGCTGCTGTTACAATTTATCAAAGCGACTTCAGTGAATGGTTGATAGATGTCATTGGGGATCGAACCTGGAACCTTGAGGCTGGGCGTACTGATAATTGTGCTTGAATTGTACTTGAATTATGCTTGAAAACAACCGACACAAAACGTCAAGCAATTTGAATTGCTTGACGTTTTGTGTCCCTCCCCAACGGGGGCCCCTCTCTCTCTTGTTTTTATGGGGTCATTGCGGCATCGCGCTACCAGCCATCAACGTTTCCCGCCGTCGCGTTTACAGATAAGCTAAACGATGACTGTTTGGTGGAGCGTGTTTATGGACGCTGGATGAGTTTCAGTGTTTGTTTGGTGCTAATGTGTCCTTTAAGAGCCCGAGCGGGTTCGGCGTAATGTGGGCTCGCTGGCTCCGCTCGGTGCTCGGGCTCCGGAGCGTTTTCCAGCCGTATAAAAGGGTTCAAAACAAACCGGTTTTATCGGTTAACCGGGGTTTATTGTGACAGGTTTACATTTAATGCTGATTCACATGTCTATTGTTAATACGTGTCGCTTCGGAGGGGAGGTAGATTGTTCTCACGTTCACCAGGTAGAAAATAGAAGCAGATTTTTCTCGCCCTCACACAGAGACACACACATCACACACACACACACACACACACACACACACACACAAAGCCGCAGATCACACACACAGTCTCTCTATCCTCTATTTCTCTCTCCCTCTCACTCTCCCTCTCCCTCTCTTTCTTTCTCTCTCTCACACACTTGCACCCACTAACACTCACACACACACACACACCTGACACACACACACCTGACACACACACACAAACAGACATACACACACAGGAACAAAGAAGCCCTCGGAGACACGATGCATGCACACACACACACACACACACACACACCACACCCAACACACACAAACGAACACACACACACACGCGGGCGCGCACGCGTGCTGATTGCCGTCACGGAGTGTGGCTCCTGAGCTGATCCGAGCTCCGTGGGGAGGGCGCCGGGGCCTAGAGGCTTGCCCAGGAGAGAGCATCACATGGCGGGCCGGTTGGCGGCTGGAGCCCCTTTGATGTTGGAGCACTGCGGTAATGACGGGCAGGTTGCTAGGGTCAGCCCAGGGACAAAGGCTTCTGGGTAGTTGGTTGAAAAGCACTGCTCATCGACTTGTCCGTCTCTTGAGACTCA
>NW_028179891.1:0-10000 GCF_964030765.1 Micromesistius poutassou | reverse complement strand
TACTCATGAGCTTCACCCAGTAGGTGCTGGCTCCCCCCGTCATCCCACCCAGTGCCGTGCTCTGGTCGGCTGAAAAGCCGGCTTGGAGCTTGTTTCTCCAGACAGCCCCCGCAGGTGTGTTGTGTTGTGTCGTGTCGTGTTGTGTGTGTGTGTCGCGTACGGCGAGCACCGTAGGTCAAGGGACCGGTCTGTGTTTGTGTGTTCGTTGGAGACTTGCTCAAGGCTTGTTTTGGTTTCAATTCCTCCCCGAAGCGACAGATTCACCAAAAAAAAACACGAATTAATTTCAGTTTTATGCCACACAGAAAAAACAAGTTTCTTTTGTATCCTAACCGCTAAATTCAATATTCGTATTGAATTTCATGAGGGCCATTTCATTTCTAAACCGTGTTCGGCCTCATTGGCAGCGATTAAACTTTTTGGGAGAGGGATATCACGAGAGGTGATGGGGGGGGGGGGGGGGGCTGAGAACTGCTCTGCCTCTAATACCTGCTGCTGGATCTGCCTAGGGCCGGCTTTTTTTTTTCTAAGCAGACCGCGGATGAAAGGAGTTGCGCAAGAGAGGCCTCCAGGTCTTAGCCTGGGGGCTTCCTGAGCGCTGTGGCTAAGCCTGGCTGCCCGGGTCTCTGACCCCTGCAGCGCTCGTAAGCCCACTTGCTTGGAGGTCAGCAGCCCCGCAGTTGGATGTAGCACACGCCGCTAGAACCTCCGCCTGTGTGTGCGTGTGTGTGCACGTGTGTGTGTGTGTGTGTGTGTGTGTGTGTGTGTGACTCGTGTGGTAATATGTGTGACTGCGGGGTATTTGCTCTTCCCACACACACCCGCACACACGCACACGCACACACACACACACACACACTGTTGCTTTATTCTGTGGGCATTTCAGACTCCAGTGGCATTTCTAATTTTCTTTGATCTACCAGAGGAGGAAAGACTGTTTGTTCCCTGTTTGAAGCATTTCTTCAAATCCTTTATAGTTTCTCTCTCTCTCTTTCTCTCTCTCTCAATCTCTCTCTCTCTCTCTCTCTCTCTCTCTCTCTCTTTCTCTCTTGCTCTCTCTCTCTCCAGTGCTCCTATCTCTGCATGGTTTTTGTGTTGGTGTACAAAGCGAAGACAGAGAATGAATTTAGAATGACTTGCCAAACGACTCCCCCATTTTCTCTCTCTCTCTCCTTTCTCTCTCTCTCTCGCTCTTGCTCTCTCACCTCACACAGAATGAGAGAGAGAGACAAAGGGAGGACAGAGCTGTCTCTCCTCTTTGACTCTCTTTGTCTCCCTCGTTCGGCATTTCTGTCACTCTCACTCAGGCTGTTTTTCTGGGCTAAATGATTTAGTGGCTGGCCGGCTGTTGTGTTAATCAAGCTAATACTGTGCTGTTGTGGTGGAGGTGGCGGCCACTGTGTGTGGCGGACATTTTGGGTCGTACCATATCTCCATCTCTACCTCCTTTACATAAAGGAAGGTAAACAGAAACAGAGAAGTGCCTTGCTATTGCTGAAGGTCGCTATATACCGTACAATACGATAATGACTGATTGTCAGAGAAATCTGACATTTTCCAGAACAAAACAAAGATGCATACATTCAACCTGACATTAGAAACTCAGAAGGCAATATTCAAGGCCTTTCAACATCGATTGATCTGAAATGACACCGGAAATGTGACATTTCCGGAATTGAGTGGCGTTGAAAACAGTGGTTCAGTCTAACCCTATTATGACGGTCAGCCCTCATATGTCACCATGGTAGGCTGACTTACAGAGGCTGATTATATAAACCGAATGCAGTATTATCATTATGACATTTACATTTACACTGAGGGCATGGGTACATTTTGTCAGAAGAAAGAAAAACAACACTATATCTCTGTCGGTACAGTAAGGATGTTCATAGAAACAAGTGGCAAGCGCTAACAATCTCTAGGTTACCCCATTCCCCAACAAAGATAGCTGGGCTCAGACGCCAATGAGCTAACGAGCTACGTGTTCCATCTCTTTGTCTCTGCTCCGCCCCTCTTCCCCTCTCCTCCTCCCCCCCACAGAGCACCTTCAAGTTCAAGTCGGAGAGCGACATCCACCTGGCGGAGCACCACAAGCAGGTGCTGTACGACAGCAAGCTGGCCAACTCCATCTCCTTCACCTACAACGCCAAGGCCACGGACGCACAGCTGTGCCTGGAGTCCTCGCCCCGCGAGAACGCCTCCATCTTCGTCCACTCGCCGCACGCCCTCATGCTGCAGGTCAGCCCTCGCTCTCTGGTTCTTGTTTGTCTCTTCGGATGCTGAGGAGGGGGGGGGGGGGGGGGGGGGTCTTGGTTTACATGATGGGACGACATGATGGGTGCCACAGCAGAACGCGTGTCCGTAAGGCTGGGAGATATTGATCAGGAATGTTTTCATTTTTCAGTGTCTGCGCATGCAAATCTTTGCTTTAGTTGTTTGCTTTTTATGAAGGTGCATTATGTGACATTGACTAGAGGTTTTAAATGGGTACTGCGGTCCAGATTCATAATATCAGGGAGCGTTTTCTCCGCCCGCCCCCTGCTCCCCACATTTGAAGCCTACGTGGGTTGCCAGGTTGAGGAAACTGTTAAAAAAAAAAAAACAAGCGCAAGAAGAGCCGAGCGCAACGTTATATTTTAAGACGGCACAATTGTTCTATTTGGACAATGCAGGCGACGTTACGTCCTACACTATAGATTTATCAGCTAATGTATAGTTTTCAATTTATTGTTCGCAAATTCTAATCCTGCTGATTTGTCCTTGGGGCGTGAAATCCTTCCGGGCTGTAAACCGTCTCCATCTTTCAAATGCAACGCCCAAGATTAACCAATGTTGTAGCACGGCTTTGGTCATGGAGTTTATTTAGAAAGAGGCTTTTTAGGTCGGGTAGAAGCTGGTATAATCTCCGTTGATCCAGTTTGTGTGCTTCATCGCTGGCTGCAGCCTGCGGTTTGATGGGCCAATCATAAGGGACATTTTCTCGCTCTGCTTTTTCATAAGGCCTGAAATCAAGAGTACGGAACTTATTAAATTGGTGTATCTGACCGTCTCAGTACTGTGTTTAATTTGTATTCTTCTCCGCCCCCATAGAGTCCCATGTTCCTCTGTTCGCTCGCGCATCATTAACTCAAAACTAAATCTCCAAAAGCATTTTGGCCCCTGTCCTCCGCGGCCGCCTCCCTCGCCCTAAAGCTGGCGTCCTGGAGAACTCTCTAGAACAACCAGAAGAACCTGTCCTCCGCCACACCAGCTTCTGTTGACGCGATCAGAACCAGATCCCAATCAATTTCCAAGTCCCCCCCGTGTTTTAACGACCCCGTCCGCTCCGGGAACAGAGAGGCACAGAGAATAGGATGCAAATGGAGGCCCTGCGATCTGCAGGTTAATTATGAGCGCGTCCAGGAGCTGATGAAGCAGTACTGTGGCGGTCTGTTTCCCTGTTGCCGAGGCGGGAACATAGCCTGGTAATGATGAGGGTGAGCGAAATAGTCTAGTCACCGGTCAACACGCGCGAGGCAGACAGAGTTTTAGTGGCAGTCAATAAAACAATTATTATAATTGGAGTTCAGAATAGAAATTTGGTTCAGACAAAAAATGATTCCACTTGGGGTTTCGAAATTAGAGCCAAAAAAGAGAAGCAATTGGGATTCCATTGCGACTCTCAATCTCCGGAAAATAGTAAACCACACGTTCTTCTGCAATTCTGTCTCCCGTTCCGTGAGTCCAGTCCAGTCATCAGTGCACACTTACCCCCCTGCTAGACAGGGCTCATGTCATGCCACTAGGTGTGTGTGTGTGATCCACCTAGACGTACGCTGCACAGATCAGTCTACCAGCCTACCAACTAGGGTAGGCCGGACTTGAGCAAACGTTGCTCATCTATCCTTCATATATCTGGGTGGACACCCCCACTTGTGATGTCACTATGGCACAGGGAAGGAATGATTTTCAAATGGCTTGTACCAGCTAATCAAACACACACCTGGTGTGCATGACATGAGCCCTTTAATGTCACATAGCGTCGTGTCCAGCCGCCAGGATACACTCCCACTGTAATCAACAAGGTTTAGTATATAATATTATACTTTTCTTTAGCAGCTATTTCAATGTTTGAGTCCAAATGAGGCCAAATGAAACCAGAAAGCTCTACTTCCTAATTAGAGCGGGTCTGTAATTTAATAAACATGAAAAGAACAGGTTGCAATGTTTTTCCTTTTATGGCGAGCTGTCCCCCTTAAAAGCGCTTGTGTGACTTGTTTTGAATAGCGCTAGTCCTGCCTTGCCAGTTTAAACAACAATTTGCACAATGTTCAACCCATTTATTTGCTCACTGTTAAAAGGCTAGTATGGGGTTTGGATGAAGTTTCCCTGAGTGAGTGAAAGCATTTGGGTGGAGGATTCAGTGTGTTTACGTGGGCGTGCGTTTCAATGACGATGGCTAATGGCAATGCCAGGAGCAAGCTGGCTACAATACAATGCTGCAGTTAGTGATGCACCAGATACTTACTCTTTTACCCTAATCCCTCAGAATGCACAAAATCCAAAAGTACTGCTGAAACACTTGACTGCATTGTTGATGCCCCCTCCCCCCTAACATTAACTTACCTGCATCACAGGACCGCTGCAAGCAGTTGAGAAATGTTTTCATAAATCTTAGAAGCCTCACATTTCATATATACCTTAAAGCCTTCAACTCACAGATAATTTAATGTTTTATCCTTAAGTTCTTTGACATCAGTGCCTTTCTGCACTCAATGATATGGTTAACCACGTTAAGTCATCAACTTCTCCTTCAAAAATATATATATTTAGATCCCTTCCCTCTATTAATTACAGATCTGTCTAAAAACTGCCATTTCCATCCAAGATCCTAGAAAAGGCTGTATTAGCTGCCAAATATGTAGCCCATCTGACAAATAATATATATTTTTAAATATTCCAATCTGGATTTGGATCCCTCCACAGAGGGAGGGGGAATGAGGCTGCCATTCAGAAAGTCTATAATGAATTTCTGCTTGATGCAGATGCTGGGGAGTGCTCAATCGTAGTTATTTCAGACCTCACAGCTGGCTTCAACACCGTCGATCATAACTTTAACTGACAGGAAAGGCAGGCAGGTATCAATGATGGGTCCTTAGTCCGAATAGTTCCGATCCTGCTTATTTAATAGATGCCTCTCTGTGGTCATGGCTGGCTCAGTTTTCACAGACCCCCCACAAATATACTCCATGGTGTCCCACAGGGTTCAATTCTAGGTCCCATTTTATTCTCCATCTATATGCTCCCTCTCTGTGTCATCATCTGCAGATATAATGTCCATCTTCACTGTCACTACCGATGACACACAGCTCTACATTCGGGTCAGACCCGGTGTCCAGTCCAATATAGCAGCATTCCACAAGTGCAATAAAATACTATATGTCTGGCAACCTTTGCCAGACTGGCCCCTCTCTATAGTTCTGGTCTTCTATCTATATGAGCCTTAACGTGGCTGAACAGTGGACCTATCAGTGGACTGATTGGGCGTGGCATGCCGTTCCACAGTCTAGGCAGACAACCAAAGCTGACAACAAGGCCTTTGCTGTTAGAGCCCAGAGACTTTTGATCAATCTGCCAGAGAAGTTAAGGCTTGCAGAGTCCCCATTGTATTTAACCATCGCATTTAACACATTTGTTTGGGAACATGCATCAGGTGGTGTTTTACCTGTGTGTGCGTATTGTAATTGCTGCTGTGAGGCAGTGTGATACCTTTTTATCGGGTGATGTGTTTCCTGTTTGGGGGTTAGTATTGACTGCTGTGAAGCACTTTGTTTCGTATCGAAAAGTGCTGTACAAATAAAGTTATTATTGTTATTTGATTTGTGTGCCAATATGTTTCCTATCTGGCAACCCGGGGTACTTGGAAAATAGTGAATCATAACACAACAGGCCAAAACAAAAAAACCAGCGTTTCCCTCCAGGAACGGATATTTCAAAGGAGAGCATCCTGGCTGCTGCAGTGTTGTCGGGAACGCCAGCGTTTCCACTTGGCGTGTTTCCTTCGTGTTACACAGCTCCTTTAACAAAAGAACATACATCAGGCAATTTGGAACAGGAAGAAAAATAGCTTTTAACGTGGGCGTGAGGACCGAGCCACCACTGTGATCACAGAACATATGAGACGGTTTAATGGTAATGCAACCTTTAAATCAAGATGTTCCCCTGTTCAAGGACAAGGCTGATGTGAGTTTGTGTGCGTGCCTGCATGCTGATGACCCTGATGCTCACTAACAAAGCTCACTGACACACTGCCTCGTGTTTTTGTGTGTGTGTGTGTGTGTGTGTGTGTGTGTGTGTGTGTGTGTGTGTGTGTGTGTGTGTGTGTGTGTGTGTGTGTGTGTGTGTGTGTGTGTGTGTGTGTGTGTGTGTGTGTGTGCGCGTGCGTGCGTGGTTCCCCAGGACGTGAAGGCCATCGTGACCCACTCCATCCACAGTGCCATCCACTCCATCGGGGGCATCCAGGTCCTCTTCCCCCTGTTCTCCCAGCTGGACTACCGGCAGCTCAACGACAGCTCGGTGGACACCAGCGTCTGGTCAGCCCCAGCACCGTCTCCTTAGCGCCAGCGTCGAGCTCATTAAGCTACCCAAACACTGTCTAGTTAGCGCTAGCATCGAGCTAATTCATCTAACCAAACACTGTCTCTTTAGCGCTAGCGTCGAGCTCATTAAGCTAACCAAACACTGTCTAGTTAGCGCTAGCATCGAGCTAATTCATCTAACCAAACACTGTCTCCTTAGCGCTAGCGCATCGAGCTAAGGAGGCTAACCAAGCCTGGCCGCTCGTTACCGAGCACAGCTTATGGAAGTGAATGAAATATGGAAATGAAGCAGCTGATTGGGCAGCTTGTCTGTGCGTAGCCCCGCTTTGTGACGATCGGGGGAACAATCATTTTGATAAAGAGAGTGGACGGATAATGTAATACGGAATACAGGAATGATACAACAAGATGCTAATTAACTGTGTGTGTGTGTGTGTGTGTGTGGGTTTGTGCATGTGTTTGTACTTGTGTGTGTGCGTGTGTGTGTGTTTGCTTGCTTCTGTGTGTGTGTGTGTGTGTGTGTGTGTGTGTGTGTGTGTGTGTGTGTGTGTGTGTGTTTGCGTGCGTGCGTGCGTGCGTGTGCGTGCGTGCGTGTGCGCGCGTGTGTGCGCGTGCGTGCTACAGTGCTACGTTGCTAGCCTTCCTGGTGGAGCTGCTGAAGAGCTCGGTGGCCATGCAGGAACAGATGCTGGGAGGGAAGGGCTTCCTCGTGATTGGCTACCTGCTGGAGAAGGTCTGTGTCAGCCTGCAGTGATGGCTGTGCCTTTGCACACTGGAGCTCTCACAGGAGTTCTGCTTCCATAACCCAACACTCACGTCTCACGCCTGCAGCGGCGATTCTACTTGTCTTGTTGTGAATGCAGAATATCTTCGGAATTGTTTGGTCGGTTTGTAAAAAAGACTTAAATGTTTTGACCTTTTTCATTTTATCCTTATTACCATTCTGTACTTTCTGTTCTGACAACCTAATTGCCCGTCTCGGATGAATAGAGTACATTCTATTTGTTATTTGTTCTGGTTATATATTTATTTGTTTCCCTCCCTCTGCAAGGCTCTTGGTCCGATATTTTAGTTTTTTAGTTTTTTGTTACGTGGATGATTTTCAGGAAGGTTTGTTATAGCGATGTGGAGATGCATGAGAAACCGTTAAATGATAGACAAACAGTTTAGCGGCCTGGCTAATAAATGATATTGAAATAGGCAGCGTGGTAATCGTAAGTAATTCAGTGTCACTTTAATTTGACTGTGAGCGTTCCCTTTGAAAAGATAGACGGGCAAAGGCAGACCTGGATATAGAAAATCTACAAGCGCTCTAAAGTGCTTTTGGATATTAAATATGTGAAACCGTCCCGCAGAACGGTTTAATATTAAAAGCACTTTGTCACATCTCCACAGGCTCTAATGTAATCTCACTCAGCACAAATCAACATCTTCCACCTACACTGGGGAATTTGGTCCAAACCAAATAGGCTAAATCCGTAAAACGAATTCCTTTACATCCTGTAAAGTAAAAAAGATCTATAATAATAATAAAAACATATAGGCCATATAACCCAATCAATAATAATCAATAAAAACGCGTCACAAAACAAGGACGTGTCCCAAGCGTTTTTTGCTGCGTGTAAAAGAGTTGCCAGGGTGACGGTTGTTTTGTGACGGTACTTCCTGTTCCTGTCCTCAGTCGTCCCGGGTGCACATCACCAGGGCGGTCCTGGAGCAGTTCCTGTCCTTCGCCAAGTACCTGGACGGCCTGCCCCACGGCGCGCCGCTCCTCAAGCAGCTGTGTGACCACGTCCTCTTCAACGCCGCCATCTGGATCCACACCCCCGCCAAGGTGAGCCGCCCCACCTACGCACCCCCCCCCCCCCCCCAAAACCCTGCACCACCACCACCTGCACCATCACCCCCAGCACCATCACCTCCACCACCACCTCCACTACACCACCTCCTCTACCACCACCACCACCACCACCTCTACCATCACCACCACCACCACCTCTACCATCACCACCTCCACCACCTCTACCATCACCACCACCACCACCTCTACCATCACCACCACCACCATCACCACCTCTACCATCACCACCACCACCACCTCTACCATCACCACCTCCACCACCACCACCTCTACCATCACCACCACCACCACCTCTACCATCACCACCACCACCACCTCCACTACACCACCACCTCCACCACCACCACCTCTACACCACCTCCACCACCACTACACCACCACCACCACTACACCACTACACCACCTCCACTACACCACCTCCACTACACCACCTCCACCACCACTACACCACCTCCACCACCACCACCTCTACCTCCACCACCACCACCACCACCACCACCACCACTACCTCCACCACCACTACACCACCTCCACCACCACCACCACCACTACCTCCACCACCACCACCACTACACCACTACACCACCACCACTACACCACCTCCACCACCACTACACCACCTCCACCACCACCACTACCACCGCCACCACCACCACTGCCACCACCACCACCACCAGCACCTCCACCACCACCACCACCTCTGCTCCTTATGCCTGGGCCCATATGTGTGTGTGTGTGTGTGTGTGTGTGTGTGTGTGTGTGTGTGTGTGTGTGTGTGTGTGTGTGTGTGTGTGTGTGTGTGTGTGTGTGTGTGTGTGCGCACGTGCTTAGTGCCTTTGTGAGTTGGTACCACTTTGGTATAGTTTTGACACACGTTCCTGTGTGTGTTTACGTGCTTGATTGTGCTTATGTGTGTGTGTGTGTGTGTGTGTGTGTGTGTGTGTGTGCATGCATCGTGTCTCTGAGAATACTACCATGGTATAGTTTTGAGTGTGAAAGTGTGTGTGCGTCTATCATTGTCTGTCAATGTTTTTCAATTTCCTTTGGAGATGGGAGACACATCTCCAAAGGAGATGAGGTATACACCGTATACCTCAGCGGAGTAAAATGTGTGTTATGAACAGAGAGGAAAGGGGAGCGCATGTAGAGACGACGGGAGAGAGATGGACTGAAACAGGCCATATTCTGAATTCTCTTAGTATGAAGGAGAGATCTGTCGGGGGAGTTCCTGTCAGACACAGGAGGAGGGAAGACGAAACAATGCTATTCTCCCTCAAGGGCAGGACATGTATGCCATGAAAGCCCCATTGTTTAAATGCAGAATCCTTGCATACAATACCAACCATTATACCCAGTCGCAGAGTTATACAGTCGTATCGTCTGGAAAACTTTACTTGGTGTTGAATCGCCAGAATGCAGACTTGGATTTCGATTAACTTTAAATACACTCACATCATTAACAACAGTTTATACTGGTTTTCATGACCAGTCGTGCGGCTTCACTGGTCTACGTTCCGCGGCAGAGGTTTCGGCTGTAAAGCAGCTGATTGGGATGCCGTTA
>NW_028179892.1:0-14173 GCF_964030765.1 Micromesistius poutassou | reverse complement strand
CTGGGTGCTCCCCGTGCACTCTGGTGTGTCCTGCTTTAAGGTGCGGTAGGGTAACCATAACTAATTATTGTTTAACTCGATCCGTTTGTATGCAAAACCAAAAGAGTTTTGTTCTGTTACGTATGTGAAAAGTCTCAATTCTTTGTTGTTTGTTAGTGTGAATTGGTTCATTGTTTGCTCCTTGGTGGAACACCCCAACGATACCTAAGAACAACAAGTCGCCATTGATATTTATTCAACGTACGATCGCGAGAAATCTGCCTTTCCGTCGAGTCTTCGTAAAACAGACGAAACGTCGGTGGGTTCATGTTGAGTGACACAACAGGAACCCCGGTCTGAGAGCGGGTTCGTCCGGACTGAGATCACAGGGGCCCCGGGGGGACCACAGCGGCCCCACACGTCGAGGAAACTGTTGGCCAACATCACAGTGAGTTCAACGCTGTTTACAAAGAGGCTCGCTAGGACACATTTTCCCTTTCATATTCTACGTCTTCTGTTGACTTTCGCCACACACACACACACACACACAAAGGTCAGACTCTGACGTGACTGGGCGCGTAAACACTTCTTTTGTTGACTCAGTTGTAGCTTCTTTTGGCTTTAAACGTTTGAAGACCGTTGCCGTATTGCTGTTATTATTGTTGCAAGATTTTACAATTTAAAGAACAGAACACTTTGTAAAATGTAACTTATTCTGTGTCGTTCCGTCCTGGGGTCGGTGCGTTGGATGAATGAACGTGCGTGGGAGGCTGGTTGGGTTGGTGGTTTGCCACGTGACGACTCTGTTTACGTAGTGTTTCCACGTGGAGCCTTTCAGACGCGGGGTTCCTGATTGGCCAGACTCTTTCTTCTTCTCTGTGTATTTTAGTAGTAGCCAACCAACTGCTGAAAACGTAGTTCAGCCCAGAGCCCTTTAGAGAGAGAGAGAGAGAGAGTTAGCGACATCGGAAGTTCAAGTTCCTTGACTGTCACGTGGTCGATGGAGGCTCCGGGCTTCAGTTCTCAGAAGGGCTTGGCGGGCCGATGGAATCTGATTAGGAAGCGTAAATATAGAGAAAGAACTGTGATTTTTTTTTGGGGTTATTTAAATGGTTTTCTGGTTAATAAAGCTACAAGTGACAATATTCATATAGCCCACCGACATCTGTATGTAGTTACGTCAATCTGTTTAGGTTTTTTTTTAAGTAAAATTCTCTGATATATGAGGTTCAGTGTGAACAGACACCTTCTCTAAAGGGCTCCGGTTCAGACCAGACGGCAAGAATACAATAGAATACTGTATAAGTACAGATTTATTTTAGAATAAAATTTAAAAAAAGAGTTCTTTTTAAAGAGTTAAACATCTACATTTGTTGGTAGATTGCATTCATCATTTAATGAACTGGTTGGAGGATCCACACTCTCCCAAATCAATGAACCTGACGGCAACTACTGACCAGAACCCACCCGTCCCCCCTGGGTCTGCTTCCTACTGCTCTGGCAACGAGGCAAGCTTTATCTTTATCGACCACGAGAGCAGTTCAAATCGGCCGGACTTTTAAATGAGTGGTCTAAAATTGCACAATTGCCGACTCAGTGTCCTTTGTTTGACCCGGAACTGAGATGACTGCGTGCACCTTCCGTCGTACATAACCAGCAAGTTTTTCTAGAATTATGACTTATCAGTGAAATTGCCACACTTTCATTTGTCACTGATAGGAACCTTTTCATCTGAGAGAGATGCAGAAGTGAATGCTGCTCATTTCAGGCCCTCGCCAGCATGACATTTACGTTCACCTTCAGGGCGTGTAGCAGACACTTTTATCCAAAGCGACTTACAATAAGTACAGTTGTCAGAAGAAAGAGAAACAACACATCGCTGTCTGTACAGTAACGATGTTCATAGAACCAAGTGCCAAGCAATAGCGCGGTTTACCCATTCCCTGTATCTCCAAAGATACAAACAAAGATAGCAAGAATAAGATGCTACACAATGCTAAGTACTATTTTTAAGTGCAAGGACTTCCAACACACAATAAGTGTGTACATTAAGTGCCAGGACGTACAACATACAATAAGTGTGTACATTAAGTGCCAGGACGTACAACACACAATAAGTGCGTGACAAAGTGGCAGACATCGGGAACCTAGATTCCGCTAGAGGTTTTGTACTATCTGAAGTATGTGAGTTCTGTTTCGAACAATGGGTTCACGTCTGCCCAACCCTACTCCTGCTCACACACCTGGTCTGTTTTATAGGTGTCACACAGACGGTTTACATTAGCATTCCTGGAGCGCAGGGGCCATTCAGAGACACAGAACAAGTTAGATTATTTGTGTCTCCTCATTCATATGCAAACGACTTCTTGCATTCATATGTCGTTGGCTCGCTGCTGAGTCAGTGGGCGTTACGGCCCATGACGACCCGGGCTGGCAGGCTGAGAGAGGATCCTGTGTTGTAGCGTTAGTCCTGGTCTCAGTGTTGTGCGTGAACTAGTTCAAAAGAACTAGTTCATTGAACAAGTTCATTTTTCTATGAACTTTGAACTGAACGTATTTTTAACTAAAGAACTTTTGTTCTTTTTGTGTTCTTTTTTGATTTTGTGACGTTCTGAATTGATGCTTAGGTCCAGATGACGTGTTTATTAAATCAAGTTACTGCCTTAGTTGTGATGAATGAAACAGGTGTGCAAATAATATACACAACAATCTGAGATTATAGTGATGGGCAGCAGGTAATGGAGAGGATTCATTTAAAAGATAAGCACAGAATATTCACTCCCAGTTTTTCTTCGGTTTCTAAAATAACTGTTAATGAACTTAACTAGTTCAAAACTGAATTGGTGAACTCGTGAATTTATTCATTTTCTTTTGTATGAACTGAACTTTGAACTAGTTCATGTGAAGTGTGAACTTGCACAACGCTGCCCGGTCCACCGCAGCATGATCACCGCTCCCTGACGTCCGATGAGCTGCCAGTTTACAGTTTTTGCTCCGGAGTCAGACGAACGAGAACACAACAAAAAAACAAGAGCAACGAAAACAAGACGAGGAGAATCACTATGGAGTCTTGATGGAAGATTTCCCAAAGCATATTCCAAAACGTGACATCCAAAACGTCGAAGCTCCCTCCCTCTCTCTCTCTCCTCTAGAGCCATGTAGCTCTTTCTGTGCGTGTGTGTGCATGTGTGCGCGCGTGCGCGTGTGCGTGTGCGTGTGTGCGTGTGTGTGTGTGTGTGTTGTCCCTCTCCTAGAAGAGGCGGCTCCGCGGGGGGTCCTTGGCCCTCTATGAGATCTGAAGTCTGAAGTCAAAGGCCCGGTTCACAGCTGGCGTTAACGTGCGTCCTGGGTGATCAGATCCCCGCGGTCAGAGCTCCGAGCCGACAGCAGGCGTCTCCACATGAGGCCGCACTCACGCTCTGTAGGCAGAGACACGGTGGAGGAGGTGGAGGAGGAGGTGGTGGAGGAGGAGGTGGTGGTGGTGGTGGGGGTACGTTGGTGGTGGTGCAGAGGAGGAGGGTGGTGGTGGAGGAGGAGGAGGTGGTGGTGGTGGAGGAGGAGGAGGAGGTGGTGGTGGTGCAGAGGAGGTGGTGGTGGTGGTGGTACAGAGGAGGAGGTGGTGGTGGTGGAGGAGGAGGAGGAGGAGGTGGTGGTGGTGGTGGTGGTGCAGAGGAGGAGGTGGAGGAGGAGGAGGTGGTGGTGGTGGAGGAGGAGGAGGAGGAGGTGGTGGTGGTGGTGGTGGTGCAGAGGAGGAGGTGGTGGTGGAGGAGGAGGAGGTGGTGGTGGTGGAGGTGGTGGTGGTGGAGGAGGTGGAGGAGGAGGTGGTGGAGGAGGAGGTGGTGGTGGTGGTGGAGGTGGTGGTGGTGGTGCAGAGGAGGAGGAGGTGGTGGTGGAGGAGGAGGAGGTGGTGGTGGTGGTGCTACAGAGGAGGAGGTGGTGGTGGTGGTGCAGAGGAGGAGGTGGTGGTGGTGGAGGAGGAGGAGGAGGTGGTGGTGGTGGTACAGAGGAGGGGGAGGTGGTGGTGCTACAGATGGAGGCCTCTGGGTCTCCCTCTCCACTGGAGCTGTGGAGCGGGTTCCAGAGAGGGGGACACAGGAGATGGAAGATGGCCGTGGCTGTCGGGGAACGCACCGCGGCGTGGGGCCGTGTCAGCCCCACCACGGCGGGGGTAACCTTAACCCTGACCGCTGCGTGATGTCAGCGTTCACCGCGGGGACTGTCAGCGGAGGTCTGCGGAGGGCAGGGAGGAGGTCATGCGTGTAACGTGCTTGTCCCAGCCTGGTTCTGTGAATGTTCTGTGAATGCTTTGCTGCCGTTCCATTCAGAGCCCAGTGACAAGTCTGCAAAGATACCAGAGATACAAACGGCCTTGTCCATGAAACATTGTCTGTGTTCGTTCAAAAGGATATTGAGGCAAAGCCGGATCATGGGGTGAGAATCATTACCGTGCGTTCCGGCAAAAGCGACCTTCGTTACATGAATGAAACAATGAATATGTTTGAAGTGTTTGGCACCAAGATTGATTCCCCGCTGAAACGTAATGTACTAATTAACCGTAGGGAGGGACACGGTACTGTAGCGGCAGCCAAGAAGTGCAGAGTCCGGCTTTGGCTAACTAACTAACTAACTAGTTCTGTAGTGACCTTTACCGAAGACCGACCTCTCACACAGAACACAGCGCACCCAACACACGTACAGGACATTCTCCATAACGGTGTGAACGCAACACGACAACAGAACAACACGCAACTACACACACCAACAACCCTAACCCATTCACCCCACTTAACCTAACACACTTAAACCACTTGAAAATACAATGCGAACATACAGCGGATTACCAGCTTGGCCGGCGCGGAGCTCGAGCAGGCGTCCACGGCCTACGTCGTCGCTACAGTAGGCCTATTTTAGTAACCACCAGTAACTCATCTCAACTCAGTCTAGGTTTCTTACTGCTCTTTGACTGACTTAAACTTTGCTCATGAGTACAAGTAGAGAGACGTACTACTACTAACAGCACGGGGAGATCTAGTGCCTCCTGCTTTCCTAATATCTGCTTCACTGCCTTGAATAGGAGAGCTTCACTTACTACCAGGCCCAAGTGTGTGAATTTAACTAGTGAATAAGTGGAAACGTGGGATTTACAAAAAAAAAAAAGGTTGATTCGGTTTGACTGTGGCGCAACTCCTTTCAACTGATATTCGTGGTGCAAGAGGAACTCTAGTCATCTCTTATATTAAAGGCATGTGAGTTCAACTAGAAAGACGTTGAAGCTTTATTGTGAAAACCAGAAAACCGCTTCCTTCATTCTTCGTGCTTTTATCTGGCGTCTTTATGTCATTACTTCTGCACGAAATTAAAACGTCTCGTAATTTCGCACGACCAACGTAATCGGTCATTTTGCGGTGCGACAAAACCAATTCCACCCGATGTGACGCGGATAGTTTCTAGATAATAAATGTGTCATAGCGAAGGAGCGCGCGCGTTATGTAAAATGTATTCTGGAGCAGGATGCGCGCGCAGAATTGGAATGTGGAATTCTGGAGTGGGCTCCGCGGCGCATGCGCAGCCGAAGCGGCGGGGCAGGAATGTCAACAAAGGATTCGAATCAAACAATAAGCGCGATACTCCGCAGACTCCCGTAAACACGTCACCCAAGTCACTCCGACGTCCGCTCAAGTGCAAAATACACCCCTCAGATTAAACCAATTGTGCAGCGGCGCGCAGTGAGAGAGAGAGATGTGATGTTATGGAAGTGTAACGTGATGCTTCAGGAGTTGCCATCACATGGGGGATGGAAATTTCCACTGAGTGCCTGGGTGGTTTAAATGGGAAGGGTCTCCGCGCTGCGCTCATAGTCCGCCTCCCCGCCAGAGACTGCAGCTGTCCCCAAATTGTAAAATTAGGTAGGACTTAAACCGTCTTTATTTTTCCTTGTGAGTGATTACTTCATGCTGTGCTGATGCCGACATCCGTGATGTGCGCCCGCTTATCGTTTGCAATAGATAACGTGTTGGGTCTGAGTGGGTTTATTATAGGCTTTTATAGCCTACATACATATTTGCATGCATCTGTGGTGGTGAGACTGTTGATATCTTGTCACGTTCTGTAGGGGGAAAAACGGCAGTTTCGAGCGTCTTTTGTCCTTTTTTATTTCTTTATCTCAAAAGCTTGTTTCCAAGCCGCTCTTATAAAGACGGATAGAGAGTAGCTCTGATCGGTTCCGTGGCGGAGGAGCGCTTCTCCAGGGTGTCGCCTGAACCAAACCTTTAATGAGCGCCAAGCTTGTTGCTCTAAAGACCGACACAGAGTGGGCTCTTCTGAAGGTCCGACTCGGCGTGTCCTGTGTTATGAATTCAGTGTGTTTGTGTTTGTGTCTGTGTTTGTGTTTGTGTGTGTGTGTGTGTGTGTGTGTGTGTTGGTACTTTTCTCTTTCTATTGTGCAGCATGTGCTCGCCTTGGCGGTGTGTTGCCGTCCCTCGTTTACACAAAGCAACAATGTGGACGGCGCGCATGTTTTCGCCAGTTCAACAAGTTTGAACCCATATCGGTTTTACTATCCCCGCCTCACCGCAACTACCTGTGTGATCAAGGCTCACTTGTAGACTGTGTGTGTGTGTGTGTGTGTGTGTGTGTGTGTGTGTGTGTGTGTGTGTGTGTGTGTGTGTGTGTGTGTGTGTGTGTGTGTGTGTGTGTGTGTGTGTGTGTGTGTGTGTGTGTGTGTGTCAAATGGCATGAAGCGATATCCAAGGTTTCTGCAATGGAAACATAGTTATAGCGACATACTACACTACAGCAACATGACTGAATCCTATTCAACAATTTGAAGCACAGATGTATCCTTGACCGACGTCTGCTTAAATCGCAACCACTCCTCCTTTTCCGATGCTATAGACTAACTTTCTAAGCTGTGGTGTTGCGGATTCATGCCATTACCTAAGACCAGATAAGACTTGTTGGGATTAGTTTCTTTTAATCGAAGCCGTTGCATTACGTCTGAGGATGGTCGGTCGGGCTTTAGGCAGAGAATTTATATCAACACAACTCTGGTGTCCCAGAATATATCCGTGCTGTGGTCTTGTCATCGCTGCGTGATCCGACTCTTCTCGCTGCTGTCTTCTTCATCAATGGGCTGTGTATTGATCAGCTTCACTTAAATATATACTATTATCTACAAGTGGTGAAAGTAGTAGGAGGAATGATAGTCGTACTAGTAGTGGTAGTAGTATTGGTAGTAATAGTAGTACTAGTATGAGTGGTAGTAGTAGTAATAGTAGTATTGGTTGTCGGAGTGGTAGTAATAGCAGTACTACTAGTATGAGTGGTAGTAGTGGTAATAGTAGTATTGCTAGTCGGAGTGGTAGTACTTCTAGTATCAGTGGTAAAAGTAGTATTGCTAGTCGGAGTGGTAGTAATAGTAGTACTTCTAGTATCAGTGGTAATAGTAGTATTGCTAGTCGGAGTGGTAGTACTTCTAGTATCAGTGGTAATAGTAGTATTGCTAGTCGGAGTGGTAGTAATAGTAGTACTTCTAGTATCAGTGGTAATAGTAGTAGGCCACGTGTGTGGGTGTGTAAGTGTATTGGCAGACTACAAACAAGAATGGACTGAATGGCCATTAACTGGTTTAGCTCCATGTTTACAACAGGAGCAGAGACCTAATATGCAAATGCTACTCTAAACCAATCAGACAGCTCCGCTCTTTCAAAGTAAATGTGAGTGGGAAAAGGAATGTGTCCGGAATGTGAAAAGGAAAGATATGGAGGAAGTACATTTATGATAGGTGTGTGTGTGTGTGTGTGTGTGTGTGTGTGCGCGTGTGCGCGTGCGTGCGTGCGTGCGTGTGTGTAACTCTTATTCATACAAAGCCACACTTAAAGCCTCACTTAACGCGTGGTGAAGTCAGAAAGACAGAGTTAGCCGTCTCTGTTATTCAAAGCTGTAAATAACACATAAGAGTCTCAGAGTGCACAGAGTGTGTCCTGTGTTGGACCCCTGAACAGGCAAGGTGGTTGGACTGGAACCCACACCCACACACACCCACACACACCCACACACACCCACACACACCCACACACACCCACACACACACACCTGTCAACAAGGTGACAGCAACAGACGGGCCCGTCTCATTGGTCCACAGATCCGGGGGGGTTGACCTAACAGAAGCAGGTCAGCCCCTATAGGGCTCCTTGTGCTGGAGAGACCGTGAGTGGCTGATGCAACTCAGGAACGAGACGGGCATCTGAGAGGCGGGAGGTGAAGGTAGCCCCACGCTGTGGGCCGAGTCAGGCCAGGAACAGGCAGGTATTAATAACTCCTGGCTGGGAATAGTCTGACAAGGAGTGAAAAGGATTTGACAAATCGCCAACCTTCACCACCGGCCAATACTCTGAGCAGAAACCGGAGAGGCGAGGGTAACGCCTTCGTACAATAGGCCCGCTGTGCTGCCGCTAAAGTGTTGCGTCAGTCGGTTGCGCGAGGTCTTTTTAAAAAAAGGTGCTGCTGTCAAGTGGTGCTTGTGACTTTGTAAGGGTTTTTGTGTCGTTTGGGAAGCCTTGTGTCAAAAGCACCTGATCCAGTGCACTGTAGGGCTATACACTTGTTTAACTTTCTCTTGGCTGGGACAGTGCACCTCAAATCAACATTTAGTTAAACAGTCAAATGCAAATGTGCTAGTTAGCCAAGAGGCCAATTTACACCGGTAGCCGCTGTGCAGGTCAACTATATGGTTCAAGAGTTCCCTTCTTTAAAGTCAAAACTAAATGAAGTTTTACTAATGAATAACGTATAAAGATGGTAGGCCGATCTCTATGACTCAGCTGACCAGAATAACACACTAAGGCTGGCCAGTGACACACTGTTCACATCCTGAACAGTGAATTTGAAATCATACCCTCTCACAGGGTTCCGATTTATAGGGTTAGAATGAGAGTTTTTTTTTGTGCAGAAAATGTAATCCCTTATCAAATGTCATCTTAAATTTATGTACCCTTGAATATTTGCTTAATTTTGTTATTCTGTGATATAATTTGTGATATTGCAAATGCAGCTGCTGCGATGCAGAATAAGGTATGATCGTGTCGAGCTGACCTGAGGGTCTAGGACATGCCCTTATTGACCGTGTAGCTGCCTTCATTTACATAGCTAACGGCACACCTGTTGGGTAACAACCCGTAGACTACCGGTCATGTTACATGGTTAGCGTCGCCGTGTTAGCGTCTAGCAGCTAGAAACGCTGGCGTCATCTTCTGCTTTTGGACGGTGGGCGCGTCAGGGCGGCCAGTCTGACGGCAGAATGATGCCGGGCGTCTTTCTGGATGGGAAGGCTTCAGTTAGAAGGTGTTTTATTGCTCCCATTGCTCTTCTTGCCAATAATCCTTGGGCTGAGGCTATGTTGTCTATTAGATAATTCACTGCAGGCCCGGACCTGCCCTACCAATGGATTGATTCCTCTCTCTGTGCTTCGAGTAACACACTGGGCACTCGCGTTTACCGCAAAGTATCCAAAGCAGACTGCTTGTGTACTACTATTGGTGTGAATATTTGCTATGTTTGCTATAATGGATTAAGTACTTTGGATTTTCGCCAGGGTTTACAAAAGTTGTGTTTCACCATTTTGAAGACGTCACCATTTGTAACTGATCCAAACACTAGAAGAGACGTGTTTGTATTCTGTCTGATGAGCTCTGCTGGTACGAGGTCAGGATCCAGAGCTGCCTCGGGCAACGTGTGGAACACGCTTGGCTCAATTCTTTGAATCCTCAACCTTTATCTGTAGCACAGAAAATAAGTACAGGGATAGAATTAATGTGCATCTTGGATGAAGAGCATCACAAGCACCCCAGTTGGAGTCATGCGTACGGTTTCACTCATTCATTGCGTCTGTTTGCACAGCCTGATAACGACGCTGTGTTTGAAGCCACTTGAGGGAAGATAGGGCAGGATTAACTGATCTCGTCTCTGATGGCCTGACTGGATGGACGTCATTGGCCTGATGTCATTTCTGATACTCCTAATCAAGATGCAGGCGTGTACGGGCAGCGGTAGTAGCTCCGGCGGTAGAGCGGGTTCGCTTGTAACCGGACGGTTACTAGTTCGATCCCCGGCTCCTCCGAGCCGAGTGTAGAGATGCACTTCTGCCCTTACTGCTCCCGGCGAGTTTTCTGTTATCTTGCATTTTGGATTCCGCTGTCGTGTGTGTGAATGTGTGTATTTAAGTCGCTTCGGACAAAAGCGTCTGTTGATTGCACTAGATGTTGATCTAAGATGTTTGCTCTTACAGCAGTTTCTGTTGAGCAAATTACATAAACCCATAATTCAATACATAAAGAGAACCAATCTGATTTGTTAAATATACTTAAAAATACCCTTTTCTAACAATCGGTTATGGATAATCCTCTTCCTGACATTTTGTCCTTACTAAAGTTTGAATTTTCTGTATTTTTAGACCAATGCTTGAAGCAAACTGGTTCAAGGAATCAATATCGGAGCAAGTGTTTTGCAGGCATGCCAAACAAACTCCAAAGCTCCAGGTATTTGACTGTCTTCCAAGGTAATGAACCTGTGGATGTTCAACAAAAAGTACATAAAGTCCAATGTGGTTTGTTTTGCTTGGCTGGCGGGGAATGATGTAAACAGCGCAACGCAAACAAGGGTCCTGATCATTTTTTGACCTGGGGAGTTTGCACGCTGTCCCAAAATCCATCGCGCCGGATCCGTCACGCACAGGGTCTCTAACGACCTCTGGTTAACGTCGGGAACGAGGGGTATTTTAAGCCCGAACTCGGCATGACTCATTCAATTCTTCTTGTTTCTGTCGCAAAATGGTCACGTCCCAAAATAAAGGGGGGGCTTCAGCCCCCAGTGTTTGGACAATGGGGGAGGGGAGGGGTTCACGGGAACCAAAGTGTGGAGCAATCAAATCAACTGTTGGGTAATTCTGCTGCGGTCGCCTAGCCTCTTTTAGCTTTCTCCAAATAACTGCTGTAGCTGGAGGGGCATAGGTTCGAGTCCCCGTCCCTCCAGGGGCCCCACTGTGAGCAAAGTCAAGGCTGAAACCTTGAGTCAGAAGCTGGGACTGGTCGTCAGCGCTGCTGATAAGACGGGTGGGCCGAGTTCAGCAGCCCCTCTGCATCACAGCAGACCGGCGGACAAAAGGTCGGCGCTCTGTTTACTAAAGGACAGCCCGTGGTTTGGCACCGACGCGTGAAGGAATCTCTCGTGTCAAATACTTCATCTCGTGGTTTTACTCACGGTAGCGTCGTGCAGTAATGCAGTAACGATTGTAATTCCTAAAACCCCGGTTTTGTCTCCAAACATCCGCCTGTTCTACTTCGTTGTTTGTTTGGAAATACAGATTTTAATCTTTTGAGCAGAAGCCGAAATGGGCCTGGGTTAAGAAACATGCGGGATTAGAACATGGAACACCTGTAACTGTCAGCTGAACCCAGTCTGAGCTCTGGCCCTTAAACACGCTTAGTGTGTGGCCTGTTGCATACGCAGCGCACGTCTCCAAGTCATAAATCACCCGGCGATACGTGCTAGGGTGTATTGTTACCCTGTCCGGTGACTATGATCTGTGTAGCATATATCTAAACACTGCGTCGCCACATCGCCGTTATCTGTGTGCGTCGGTCGTTTCTCTACGAGGTTTGATGTGCACACAGAGCCGGCCCATGCCTTCAGATCACGGGGGGCTAATGAATGTGGCAGGGAGCCGTAAGATTGTCGGCTGTGTGTTCTGCAAAGTGCTGTCGAGGTGCAATGTATCGAACGCAGGAAGTGTGACATTCGCGACAGGCGCGCTGCAGCCCGCTCTCCGGAGAACCGCAGCCCTGCTGTGCGTCTCTCGTTGTGTTCTGCTCATGAGTTCAGTGCATGGATGACCCTCATCCCCTTCCATGCACAGGGCCAGAGCCTCTGCTTCAGGTGATCCATCACGGATTGACCGGCAGGACTTCACACCAACATCACCCTCACAGCGTTCCTCTCTGACCCCGGCGGTGCACCAAACTCATTACATTAAGCGGCAGTGCTTTGTTAAACAAAACGTCTAATCCAATCAGAATAATCACACAAGGATGTGTTCGGTGGGTGGGTGGTGTAAGACCCCCAGAGAGGGGGGGGGTGTGGGTGGTGTGAGACTCCCAGAGAGGGGGGGGGGGGGGTGTGGGTGGTGTTGTAAGTCTCCCATAAAGAGACTCAAGGTGGTGTGAGACTCAGAACCAGAAGCGGATGTGGGCGGTGTAAGACAAAGGTCGGCCCTGACTTTAACGAGGTATTGAAGTCAAGTGGATTTCTGACCCCCCCCCCCCCCCCCCCCCCCCCTTCTTAGTGAGTCACGTGTCTGCGGGTGAATTGCACGCCACCATTCAGTCGGCCGACTGACCCCCACGCCCTAAAAAACAGGAAAGAAGAACCCCCCCCCGCCCCCCAAAAAAAACAAACACCCTCACACTCAAAATGGCCGCCAGTGGGACAGGAAGACGCGGTGAGCCGTCTGCAGGGATCTGCTGGAGGCACAATGAGAGAGACGACGGGATGGCTGTTACACCGTCAGCCGCCCGCGTGGAGACGGAGGAACGGGGCCTGAGGCCGGTCTCTGTGCTCTTATGTCTACGGCCGATACTCTACAAACTAAACGAACCGACAACAGAGACGAGACGAGAGAGACAGCCACGCCTCGCCCCCCTTTCACACCACGACCACCGCGTAATGTCGCGTGAATAGAGAACCTTCTGGTTTGTGTGTGTGCGTCCCTGTGTGTGTGTGTGCGCGTCCCTGTGTGTGTGTGTGTGTGCGTCCCTGTGTGTGTGTGTGTGTGTCCCTGTGTATGTGTGTGTGTGTGTGTGTGTGTGCGTCCCTGTGTGTATGTGTGTGTGCGTCCCTGTGCGTGTGTGTGTGTGTGTGTGTGTCCCTGTGTGTGCGTTGTGTGTCCCTGTGTATGTGTGTGTGTGTGTGTCCCTGTGTGTGTGTGTGTGTCCCTGTGTGTGTGTGTGTGCGTCCCTGTGTGTGTGTGTGTGTCCCTGTGTGTGTGTGTGTGTGTGTGTGTGTGTACTTGGGGGGAGGGGGGCCCCTGACGGCTTATGAGGGGGGGGGGGGGTGGGGACACAGCCTAGTCTTGGTCGGGGCCCCTGCCTCCTTCTCAAGGGGCCGTGTGTTGGTGTTGATATCATGTCATTAGGTTTGCCCTCTGAGGCCCCGCTCCTTGGGGGCCCCTCATGGGCCCCTCGCAGAATGGATGGCTCATTACGGCCCATAAATAGAAGATAATACAGGGATGTTTGAAGGCCCGGTCCTGTGTGTATCTGTGTGTATGTGTGTGTATGTGTGTGTGTGTGTGTGTGTGTGTGTGTGTGTGTATGTATGTGTGTGTGTGTATCTGTGTGTGTGTGTGTGTGTATGTGTATGTGTGTGTGTGTATGTGTGTGTGTGTGTGTGTGTGTGTATGTGTGTGTGTGTGTGTGTATGTGTGTGTGTGTGTGTGTGTGTGTGTGTGTGTGTGTATGTGTGTGTGTGTGTGTGTGTGGCTGGCTGGCTTCCTCCTGTAAATGTATTTAACCTGTCTTTATATAACCTTGCTTTCCCCCCTAAGGCCGTCGCTCTTATTCTGAAATGCACTTTTCCTGGCGGTTATCGCGGCCATATCGATTTAGGAGGGAACACATCTTGGGCGTTGATGGAGAGGCGTGGTGGTCCACCGCGACCTTTAGGGACGGACGTGTGAGAACGTGACGTTGCAGACAGCGCAGTCGGACAGACAGACAGACAGACAGACGGGTGGAAGGACTTTGTGTGTTGTTGTTGTCGTGTTGTTGCGTTGTCCTGTTGTTGGTAGGTTTCTTGTGGTTTCAACACGCGTCCTAAATCAACCACTCCGTCACGGTCCCCTTTGTCCCGACAGGAAGACGATGAATCCTTCTGCTCTTTGAGATCATTGATAACCCCCACTCCCCCCTCCCCCACTCCCCCCTCCCCCACTCCCCCACTCCCCACTCCCCCCTCCCCCACTCCCCCCATCCCTACTCCCCCCTCCCCCACTCCCCCCTCCCCCACTCCCCCCTCCCCCTGCCTCCCCCCTCCCCCACTCCCCCCTCCCCCACTCCCCCACTCCCCCCTCCCCCACTCCCCCCATCCCACTCCCCCCTCCCCCACTCCCCCCATCCCTACTCCCCCCTCCCCCACTCTCCCC
>NW_028179893.1:0-4524 GCF_964030765.1 Micromesistius poutassou | reverse complement strand
GTTGCGTAACACAAAGCAGCGCTGAGCCTGAGTGGGGCAGAAGGGGGTGGTGGTGGTGGTGGTGGTGGTGGTGGTGGTGGTGGTGGTGGTGAGCAGATGTTCAGGTGTAGCTGATGTTTCCTGGGACCGGAGCCCCAGCCGTGCTCTCAGGAACCAGAGAGCCGACGTCAGGGGAACAGACGCTGCTCTCAGAGCCTCTCTGGGTGTGGGTTACAGGGCCGGGAGGGAGGCTGGCCCCCAACATGTCGCGGTTTGGTGCTCAGGGTCTTATCTGATCCCCTTTCAGACCTACTGACCCACTTCAGCCAGGAGCGCGGGGCGCTGGTTTCCACCTCCGCTATCTACCATCTACAGCCCTCACCTCCCAGAGGTTCTCTCTCACAGCGTGGAGACGGCTGATCTGTGTGGACCTCAGGGCAGACCACCGTGTGCACGTTGGGCAGGTGGACGACCCCCTGGAGCTGCCCCCCCCCCCCGAGGTTGGTGACCTTTAGGGCAGCGAGAGTCCCAGCCTCTCTCACGGCCTTACCTGAAGACTGGAACACCTGGAGGAACCTGGAAGACCTGGAGGATCCTGGAGGAACCTGGAAGACCTGGAGGAACCTGGAGGATCCTGGAGGAGCCTGGAAGACGGTCCCCCCCCACCTCTGCCTCAGGACCACCTGCCGGGTCGTCCCAGTCCGGTCTCACCTCCACGTGGTTTCATTAATCCAGTCCGGTCTCTGGTGTGTCATGGATCCTCTTCAGGACCCCAAGCCCAGACCGGACCTGGAGCCAGACCCTCATACTGTACCGGTTCAGACCTGACCTGGAGCCAGACCCTCATACTGTACCGGTTCAGACCTGACCTGGAGCCAGACCCTCATACTGTACCGGTTCAGACCGGTTCAGACCTGGAGCCAGACCCTCATACTGTACCGGTTCAGACCTGGAGCCAGACCCTCATTACTGGACCGCGATGGGAGTGAGGAACGATGAAAGGTTTTTCCTGGGAGGGGCGGCGGCGGTTTGATGTTGTGGTTTTGTGAGGGGGATTAGGGACAAAGGGGGTATATACAACAGGAAGTGACATCATGGAAAAGAGAAAAACAAGTGGATCCCAGGTGGGGGCTGTGGTGGGGAGATTAGGGCAGGAAATGAAAGTCTTCTTACAAAGACGCCGCAAACACACAACCAACACACAACGCTGTGACACATCACCACAAACCTGTGTGTGTGTGTGTGTGTGTGTGTGTGTGTGTGTGTGTGTGTGTGTGTGTGTGTGTGTGTGTGTGTGTGTGTGTGTGTGTGTGTGTGTGAGAATGGAGGGGTCTGATCCGGGCTAACAAATCCAAGGTAAGCCTTCTGCTAACTATGTAGACCGTTAAAACACACACTGTGTGACACTGCAGGACAGGTACAGCACACACACACACACACACACACACACAGAAGGACCGACACACACACACACACACACACACACACACACACACACACACACACACACACACACACACACACATTTTGTCCAAAAGCTGGCTGATGCTGACAGTTTCCAGTGGAAACCTGATAAATTACACTTTGATTAAAGCGCTGCATAAATCTCTTTATGTTTCCAGCCACAGTTTCCATCAGAAATATGGACGTGTGTTTGGCTGAGTGGTGGGTATGTGTGTGTGTGGGTGTGTGTGTGTTTGGGTGTGTGTGTGTGTGTGTGTGGCTGGCTGAGGCGGGGTGTGTGTGTGTGTGTGTGTGGATGTTTTGACCTACTGGTTAGGACTAGGACATATGGAGGCTGTGATCAGTGGAGTCATCTCCTCCCTCTATCTTGACGTCGTCATGACGGGACGACTGTTTCCCATCACTGACCAAACACTGCAGACGTACGGAGAGAGAGAGAGCGCAAAGAGAGCCGTGATTAACGCGCTGTTATGAGCGCTTGTCTTCTCCGGGACAGGTACTTACGGTCCGGGGCTCGACCTCCGTCTTGTCTTGCTTACACTTCTGGAGGCTTTCGTTCCAAGCACCCAAGAGTTTGTAAACCTGCAGGAGCCGAGCCCAGCCCAGCCCTGACGCAGGGTCCCGGCGGCGCTCTGATGAAGAGGGAATGGTGGTAATATGTGCTGATCCCCGGGGACACGCTGGCAGCCGCAGGTTATGTCATTAATGAAGGATTATATTCATAAGGAGATCAGCACCCTGCTGGGAGGTTTAGACGGAGAGGGAGGGGGAGAGCATTTTAGAATCACTTAGATTAGTCCCCTTAGCCTGAGGGAGTTGTGCCCAGAGGAGAGAGAGAGGCCTGGGGTCAGTAGGAGACATTTAGAACGAGTGGAGCAACATGTACTCACTCCCCAACGCTGAACAGAACGCTACGGAGCAGGGGCTCGGTCTTCACACGGAGCAGGGTCTCCGAGGAGCTGCTACGCTCACCTCTGAGGACACGTGCACACGCGCACATGCACACACACACGAATGCACAGGCACGCACACATGCAAAGCAAAGGGTCTTTACTCCTCAGTGAGTCTTGCTCTTTGTTAACTTACACTCTGGCACACACACACACACACACACACACACAGGAGCCTGTGATTGTGGAGAAGCGGGCTCATTGGTGTGTGTTGAAGGACAGGCTGACAATCATGTTTGCAAAATGTCTTCAAATGAAGAAATATGATCTTTAGGTTCCAGCGCTGATGGAGGGAGAGGAGGGAGAGGAGCCGTCTGAACACGCTCTCGCCCGCGCCGTGGGGCCCCCTGGCCGATCTCTACCACTCGGCTCCCAGGGACAGCGGAGGGAACCCCCCCCCCCCCCCTCAGTATGAATACTGGAGGAATCCAGGCTTCGGGAATGACATCATACCCAGGTAGGAGACAAGCTGTATCCAGCAGAACGTCAAACTGTTTACGATCAGGGTTGGGGTTAGGAGAGGGTGATTGATGGTCTAAACAGAGCTCTGTTCTGTCTCCGGGTCCACATGGAACACAGTGTGATGTTGCTTTCACCAACGATTGTCGCAATATTCTCTGGGTTGCGATTGGCTCGTTTCTGGAATTCCAGGGCCGTTTTTTTGCATGTAACACGTTCGAATCTGAACGCTGGCCCCGATGCCAGATCAATGGAGAAGGTTTCACCATCAGGTTTCACCATCAGGTTTCACCATCAACATCCATCAATTTGTCAGTCAGGGTTACCATGGTAACGTGGGGCCGGCATCACGCTGCGGGAGTGAACCGGCCTTCAGACCCTCTCGAGGGTCTGTTCGCCCAATAATGCAAACTAGTAATATTGAGTAAAAATAGGATCTATGTGTGGCCAACAGGACCATATAAGGACAGACACAAGGAGGAGGGGTCCAGGAGGGACGGGGGGGTCTCTCTCCAGGGGGCTCGCTGTCCTCGCAGTCCTCATTGTTCTCCTTCCTGTCCCACCACCCTCATTGTCCCGCCCCCAGCCGGTGGTGTTATCTTACTTCCTGTCAGCCCCCCCCCCCCACCCCCCCCCCCCGGCCCTGACGAACCTCCTAGCGTACGGGGTACAGACGTCACTCAGACAACACTCAGCCGTCACTCAGACGTCACGCAGACGTCACTCAGAGATCCCCTCAGTCGTTGGGTTTATCCCATCTCAGGAGGTAGAGCGGGTCGGCTGGTAACCGCAAGGTTGCTGGTTCGATCCCCGGCTCCTCCTAGCTAGAGCGTCGAGGTGTCCCTGAGCGAGACGCCCTCACCCTGACTGCCCCCTGGCGAGCCGGCTGTCGCCCTGCGTGGCTGACATCGCCGTCGGTGTGTGAATGTGTGAATGAATGGGTGAATGTGAGGCAATACTGTAAAGCGCTTTGAGCGGCCACTGGTTGAGGAAAAAACGCTATATAAATGCAGTCCATTTACCATAAAAGAAGAACCAGGTAAATAACGTCACAATAACAGAGATGGAGGGATGAGCCTCCCTGATCCTTGACCACCTCTCCCTCCCTCACCCCCTCCCTCTCCCTCCCTCACCTCTCCCTCCCTCACCCCCTCCCTCCCCTCCCTCACCCCTCCCTCCTCCTCCCTCACCTCACCCCTCCCTCACCCCCCTCCCTCCCCTCCCTCACCCCTCCCCTCCCTCCCCTCACCCTCTCCCTCCCTCACCCTCCCTTCCTCCCTCCCTCACCCCTCCCTCCCTCACCTCTCCCTCCCTCTCCTCCTCACCTCACGTTGTTCCTACCTGTGTCCCCCCCGGGCCGGTCCCACCGTGGGAGAGGTAAGGAGAAGTGAGGAGAGGTGAGGAGGGGGGGGGGGTCGGGGGGGGGGGAGGGTGAGTCTCTGCCCCCTCAGTCAGTGAATCATGTGAAGGAAGCTGCCGGCGTTGAGATAGAGATCAGCTGCTGAGGAGGTTAGCAGCTGATCCCCTCCTCTCACGCAGCCTGCGCTCCGTCCTCACCCTCTCACCTTTACACTAACACAGCCTGCGCTCACTCCTCACCCTCTCACTTTTACACTTACACAGCCTGCGCTCACTCCCTCACCCTCTCACCTTTTACACTAACACAGCCTGC
>NW_028179894.1:0-4744 GCF_964030765.1 Micromesistius poutassou | reverse complement strand
GCTGCCGCGGCCGGCACCACCGCAGGGCTGGTGGAACAAGGTAGCACTGGGGGGGGGGCCCCGGGCACGCCTAGGGTGTGATCCCGCCTCATCTCCCCCATCCTCTTCTGTCTCCTCCCCCGTTTCTCCTGGCATGGACGCTCAGAGCATGATGGCAGACCTGTCCTCGGCACCTCTCCACCGCGCACCCATTGGTTCATCTGCAGTGCCTTGACTCCCCCTCTGCCTCTCTCCCTCTCCCTCTCTCTCTCTCTCTCTCTACTCTGATTAGGCAGTTGCCTGTGCCCAGCATCACTCACTATGGCTTCTAACTCTCATCCATTCTATTTTTTCTGTGTGTGTGTGTGTGTGTCTCTCTCTCTTGTCATGTTCCCATTTGTCACCTCTGACCTCACAGGTCTCTGTTCCACCCCTATACTACTCATACATTTGTCTGCATTTACCTTTCTCTGGAGTTCTTTCATACCCATTATCTTTTGGATTCATTCATTCATTCATATACTCTTTCTTCACCTCCCACATGTGGTCTCAAACGCATATCCTCCTTTTTGACATGATCTCTCTGTCTCTTCCTATCGGCCTCTGTCTCTTTATCTGTCTGATAAGGAAGATGAAACCCCCCTTTACTTACCAGAATGGAACGACCCGCGTGCTGTCCAGTGAATGCTGCATGGAGCACTGGCCTAGTGCATGCGCTGCTGCAAGGGGTGGGGGGGGACTTCTGGTGCACGGTTAATAACGCTGTGTAAAAATGCAAGACTGGCTGATTTCGCAGGAAATGCAGCGAAACTCCCCCTGACCCCCCCCCCCCCCGACCCTCCTGTTTGAGTTGAAGCATTTTTAAGTGCACATGATATTAATACATAATTCAAGCATTACAGAGAGCCGTCATTACATGGTAGTCATCCATATCACAGCTGCACGATTTCCCTCCACAGTGACCACAGTGTGGGAGGTAACGTTTTTTTTAATTTAAACTTGACCAGGAAGTCTCGTTGAGATTCAAAACTATTCTACCAGAATGCCCTGTAAAACATTCTCATAAAATATGAATGAAAAATACAAGCTACATCCAAAAAACACACAAAAATATATGTAGACATAAATACAAACAACACATTCGTACAGGCAGGCGGGTTAATGGGTATGTGTGGGCCGTGGATGCTGAACCAGCACTAGAACAGGGAGCTGTTCTGCTCTCAGTGTTTTCAGCCAAGACTCTGTGTCCTCTCCGCGTTCCTCCCTCGCCCCCATCAAATATTCATAGTGCTCTGCCTCTCCGCATCAATGTCACCCCGCACGCTGCCTTGCTGGATTGCACTGCAACTACTACTACTACTACTACTTCTTATACTTCCACTTCTTCTACTTTTATTAAACACACACGCGTACAGTAGAGGAAGACTCAATGCTGATAGACACCCGTATGTACAGTCAAACACAGATGAAACAAACTCGTAGATGAACCAATTCATGCACGCAGGGCTGTATCGGGAATGGAAAGTGGCAGTGGTAAAATGTCAGGGGGAAACTGCAACTGCAATTTTATTCACAAATCTCATCATGGAAATTATTCCTAGTTTCCCCGCCTCTAAAAATAATAAGCACGGCGGTGGTTGTACTGTTTGTATTGTTAACAAATGAGAATGAGACAAACTATTGAATATTTCATATTTTGTCCATTTAAAAACAAATGGTTAGTATAGGGAGATTGCCAGTAGCTTGTAATTTGCAAGTAGGTTAAAGTTCAAAGTTAGTGCAATGAAATGCAAAAAAATTGTCGATGGGCTGGCCTAAAACAAAGTGCTGCTGATCATCACATAAGCATTATATTTAGACATTTTGATTAAAATGTGAGATGCATACCACTGCAGTTTATGAGATGCCTCTACTTGCAGTTTCCAGACAGGCCCTGAACACTCTCACTCTGTGTTGAGCTTGCACACACAATTTTGAACACATCATTATTTCTGATGCCATATACATGTTTTAGTTATATGCAGTAAACTGAGACTGTGAAAAGTGGTCACACGCAGCTCCTCAAAAACAAGACTAACCTTCAACTAGAAATCATTCCTAATGATCTTTTCAGCAAGATATGGATCTCATGAAACCACAGAAAAACATTGTAATGACCAATGACACAACAGCAGCGTGTCTTATTGTACGTCTTGTGCTGAACATCCCACAAAATTTTTTTATTATCTCTTGAAGACTGAATATATCAGCAATCAGTATTTCACGTTGTGTGATTATGGTTGAATAGCAGCTCTGGATCTGGTCGGTTAATCGCGTGGACCCATGCCCCTCCTAGCCTCGGTGTGTAGCAGCTTCCTTTAGCTTTTTCTCACTCTTTTCCATGTTTCCTATCATGTTCTCTTAACTTCTCCTCCTCTTTCTTCTTGCTTCATGTATGTTGTGCCAAGGTAAGGAGCACCGCCCTCCTCTCTCCTAAGTTACCTTTGACCTCGCAGGTTGCCACGGTTACCTGCCGATCAGTCCAATGGAATCCTTTATGTGTGTTTTTGTTCTTTCTGTGTACATGTATTCAAGAACTTTGCTGTGTATTCTTTTGTGTTCGCTTTTACCAAAGGTTATTTCTCTTCAGTCTTCTTCAGGTCCTGTTTCCTCTCTCCCTCCCTTCTCTACTCTATCTTGTCCAAAGAAAGCGTTTACATGCTTTTGACACATCCTGTTCTCTCCTCAGTACTAATAACTCTTATGTAAAGTAACCTGGGAGATCTGGACAATAATGACGTAATGCTCTAACAGTTTCCACAGATGCTGAATACACAGTTTTCTCTCCCAGCAGTAATCTCTCTCTCTCTCTCTCTCTCACACTTTCTCACTCTCGCTCTCTCACTCCCGCTGTCGCTCTCTCTCTCTCTCCCTGACTCTCACATATTACCTCTCTCTATTTCTCTCTCTCTTTCACATTATATTTCTCTCTCTCTTCTTGTTTTACACTCACAACTGCTGTTCCCTTCCCCTCTCTCTATACACATCTATACGTCCCCACCTCCAAACCACCACCACCACCACCTGTCCCTGGTCCAGAGATGTGCTTTATCCCACCTTGTGGTCTGCAGCCCTTTCCACCACGAGATGAGTGTGTTTGAGAGCAGTAACGGGGTTCAGGTCACTGGGGAGAAGGGACCGCCGCCTCCTGCTGTGTTGGCCACGGGAGCCGGGGAAAGTGACGCATACCTACTGAAGCGAGAGATGATGAGAGGGAGAGCTGTGCAGGGAGAGAGGGGGAGGGAGGTTGGGAGAAGGTGTGTGTGTGAGTGTGACTGTGAGTGAGATAGATTCAGAGGGAGAAACAGAGAGAGAGAGAGACCAAGAGAGAATAAATGCCAAGAATAGTGTTTTGACGTAAGTTGGCGATGCTGATGTGATTGGATGTGATTAGACTTGGAATTGCACTCAGCTCCTGAAATAGCCCCAGTTCTAGTTGAGTCTATCGCTGTGGAGGTGGGAGGAGGAGGAGGAGGAGGAGGAGAGGGGGTTGGGGCTTACTGCAAAAACAATGAGAAATACATCCCATAAAACACAGTGGTTGGTTATGCTCATACGTTATCTCCAGAGGAAACATGCATGAAGTGTTATTGCATCTCGGGCAAGGAGGAAAGAGCACAGAGGGAGGTGGAGTTAAACTTATTAAGGTCCTTTTTGCAGATTGTTTGGCAGTTTTCATCTGCTCATTATTACACAATATATCACTGCTCATTCATTATATTTCTTCATTCCTGTTGGAATATACGACAATTAAATTTGATCCAGCAGACATTTCCTTTAGTCAGTGTAGCGGTTAGTCAGGGTGTTTGTCTCCCAGCTGGAAGGTTTGGGTTAAGTGTCCTATTAATCCTTATTGCTGACCCCTATCTGCTCCTTAACCACATGTAGCATAAGGACTCACTGCAAGTGGCCTCAGGGAAAGGCGAAAAAGAAAAGCGGCTTTGGATAAAAGCGTCTGCTAAATGGCTCAAGTGGCTACGGCAGTAAAGGAGGGGAAAGTAAATTGAAAGACGCCAACCCAAACCGTGTTCATTAACCTGTATGATGCCCACCTCGGGGGTAATAGGGATGTGCGGAGGAGTCAGCCTGAACCACCGGATCACTGCAGGGTACCACTACAGCTCCTGAACCTCAGCACCACAGGAACAGCTCACGCTTCAGATGGCTCTTACACCCGGCCCGTTTATTCGCCATTTTCCCCCCCCCACCATGTGAAAGATTGATGGGTATTATGCTAATGGGGCTTAGTCATTCTTCCTTCCCCCCCCACACACACACGGCGTATCCTAGCAGACACACACACACACACGCACACACACACACACACACACACACACACACACACACACACACACACACACACACACACACACACACACACACACACACACACACACACACCCATCATAAGAGAGTTGAATGTGTCGACTAATCCTTCTTAAGACCCCTGTAGAGTTTGCTTAGCCGCTGGATAATGTTTGAAACCAATGTCTTCTTGTTTTTGTTTCCCTCCTCCCTTCCTCAGTGCTATGAGATCAGAACAATGGCACGTGCATCGATATCCCCCACAACCAGACAATGGGTTCCAATGCCTCTCTATTCACAGATACTGTTCTGGCAAAGAAATACATTATTGTCCCCAATCCTCAGGCCTCAGAGCATTTCAGCACTGCATCTCAGGAGCTCATACAGTATACATGTCATGTCCAGTACACATCACAGTACA
>NW_028179895.1:0-12523 GCF_964030765.1 Micromesistius poutassou | reverse complement strand
TTGTGATTGTGATGGAGTACGCCAGCAAGGGAGAGCTGTACGACTACATCAGCGAGCGTCGGCGTCTGGGCGAGAGAGAGACGCGTCGCTTCTTCAGACAGATAGTGTCCGCGGTGCACCACTGCCACAAGGTGACCCAGACACACACACACACACACACACACACACACACAGGCAGACGTTCACACACACACACACACACACACACAGACACACACACACACACACACATACACATATATAAACATACACACATACTGTACAGTAACCAGCACAGGCTTTTGTACACACACTACCTCTCTCCATCTTCCTCCCTGTCTCAATCTCTCTACCCTCTTCCACACACACACACACACAAAAACGTCGACTCACACACACACGTACACACACACACACACACACACACACACACACACACACACACACACACACGCACGTCAATCCCAGGTTGTTTTTGTCTTGTTTCATGCAGTCCAGGCCAGGGTGTGTTCTCTCTCTGGGTTACATTGACCATGCCGTCTCGTACACAGTCCACCGCATCGTCCTTCAGTCTGCGGGGCTGATCTCGCCGTGCTGTTCTTGGCGTGCCGGCCGTAGGGAGAGCCATCTGTTTCTGTCTGCGGGACGGAACACAGGCCAGCCCAGTTCAGCAGGCCTCAAATCCACTTCCAATTTATATATATATATATATATACGTATATATTCATATATACATATACTGTGTATAGAGCTTGCACATCGCAACGTCACTTTGCAATGACGGCGATATTTTGGAAGCATAGGAGCATCGTAATGTTTTTTTCGGTCATTGTGTAGTAAATTATCGTGAAATTAGTTGTCATTACGTTTTTCTTTTTAAACTGCCACAGTGTTTCTCATGCGAGACTTGGCAAAGATCCACCTAGGTTACGCTATATTTAAATTGATCGCCAACAAAAACTCCCATGATTCATTCTGAGGTACCAGCCCTATATATGCATCAACTGGTGCTCATTTAGCTCACCTTTTTCTCTCTCACTCTCACTCATCTCCTCTACTTCCGCTGGCACCTACACCTAGCCACAAACTCCCCCCCCCCCCTCCCCCCGGACACACACACACACACACACACACACCCACCCCTACCTCACCTCAGTCCCGCCCCCTCCCTCCCTCCCTACACACCAATCCCTTAGAGTCATCATCTTTCCAGCTGGAGATAGGGATGATGTCATGCCCCTTGAATAGCCTGTAGTTTGAGTGTGTGTGTGTGTGTGTGTGTGTGTGTGTGTGTGTGTGTGTGTATGTGTGTCAGTGTGGGGGCGTGTGTGTGTGTGGCTTACAGTGCCAAGGAAGATGAATCATCACCACCCCTCACTACTAATCGCCACCGCCTCACACTAGGGGTGGTGGTGGGGGTGGGGGTGGGGGGGGTAGGGGGTAGGGGCGGGAGGGCAGTGAACCAATAACCAATCACAACCATATGAGCATGAGGTTGTTGTCAGACAATAACCAATAGACAACAAGCCAGGCCGCAGGGATGTGGAAATGAAGTCACTGTCTCACCACGCACTCCCCCCACCTACATTTGAAAGAATTTTTAGTACCCCCTAAAAGACACATGTTCGCTCTATTTTTTGATGTTGTTGCTGCAATGTTAAACGATGAAACGTTTTCGGGGGGGGTGGTTGTTTATTTTTTTTTCGTAATGGCCCTTGGAAATACTTCAAGTCTCATATCTGCATGACACATGTTAGCCAGAAGGGGGAAAAAAAAAAAAGGAAGATAAATATGTCAGCACAGCAATCCCAATTAAGCAGAGCTATCCCAACAGGCTGTCTTGATTTCCCCCGAGGGCGGTGCGATAGCCCATCTGAGTAAATCACCGCTAAACACACTCCACTGTTCTCCTCGCTCGGTTTCAGCTGTCGTGAAGGATATCACCGTTCATGCATGTGTTTCACTGACGTTGTTCTCTGTGGCTGTTGTTGTTGTTGTTGACAGAATGGAGTGGTCCACAGGGATCTCAAACTGGAAAATGTGCTACTGGATGAAAATGGCAATATTAAGGTAAGAATTGTGATCTTTTCGTTGTTGCGTTCCGTGACCGGCGTTGCGATCGACAGTCACAGCCCCGCACATGGGATTAGCATAGCCCCCACCTCCTTTTAAATGACCTTGACATTGTGGAGGAACACACATGGAACACGTGGCCCCAGACCGTTCCTCGGCCCTCCCCCAAACGACCGTTGCGCTCCTCTCTCTCTCCCCCAGATCGCGGACTTCGGGCTGTCCAACCTGTACCACAAGGACAAGCTGCTGCAGACCTTCTGCGGCAGTCCGCTCTACGCGTCGCCAGAGATCGTCAACGGAAAACCTTACCGCGGCCCGGAGGTGAGAGGAGAGCCGCGGCCAATCGCAAACCAAAAAAAAACCCTAACGAGATACGACTCGGGTTTCCGGTCCGCACTATTTAGACTCATCCTCCACCCCCACACCCACTTCATACCCTTCAAACACTGTCCTGCCCCCCCCCCCTCCCTCCGCCTTATACAGGGCAGCGTAGAGGCTAGTGTGTTCCCAAGGCCAAAAGGTACTGGGTTCGATCCCCCTTGTCCACCACCTAACCCGTAGGCGTCCTTGAGCAAGACGACTCTGATCCCTAATGGCCTCTATCTGACTTAACTGTAAACCGCTTTGGATAAAAAAAAAAATCCTTTAGATAATAAAATCTAAATGCAGAAGTTTTTTAAAAGTACATTTCTATGAACCCTCCGTGACAGCCGATAAACTCCAGCCAGACGACCTTCACTTGCTACCGAAGCAATGATTAAGAACCATCTTCAAAGAGCATCGAAAAACACTCACACTGGTCCGGGCTGCAGTAGGTGGGCTCTTTGATGGACTAACTCCTATGATTCCAGTCTCTGCAGGGGGGGGGGGGGGAGGGGGGGGGGGGAGCTGTCTCAGATCTTCACAGGCCGAGTGGGGGTAGTGGCGGCGGTGGGTGAGGTTAGATACTGTCTACATATCATACAGCCACCCCATCTTCCCACCCCCGCCTCCCCTCCCTCCCCTCCTCCCCTCCCCAGTCTGTGGTCGTCCTGAGTGGCTGCTTTGAAGTAGATGAGCTGTGGGAGATGCCACCGGCTCACAGCCTCTACATCTTAACAGGAACCCGGGGGCCTCTCCGAGGGCCCGCCGTGCGTTGCTCACGGCCCCAAGTCTGAAGGTCTAACACGAAGGGCGAAAACTGCTTCCTTGAAAAGCCCGTTATTTAGGCTACCGAGTTCAAAGCCGTCCGCAAACAAGTCTTGTCTGCTCTACGCTCTGACAGTTATACAAAACAAAGCCCAACCGATTTTTTTTTTCTTCGTCCAAGTCCCACCGTTTTCCATTTTACCGTAATTCCCGGTAATTAACTTTTAGAGAGCGCTAAAAACAGCGGCGAGCAGCGGCCATTCCCATCGGAAAAAACAAAATGGCAGGAGTCCCGGGCCGGGGCAGAAAAAGCCGCAAATTACAGCAAACACATTACAGAGGCTCGAAATAGAAACCCGTTGACGGTCATCATCTATTGGCTCCAGGAGTGGACCCAGCAGCCCCACGGGTGACAGGGTGCAGCATTCTTACTGTAGGCCCTGACAGGAAGTTCATATGGCCCTTAAGTGGCCCCTATCTGATTTCCTGTCTATTGCAAGACAATCTCTTTTTAAGTCTCCAGCAACCACCAGACCTCCAGCACCCAGACGTCCCCCTTTAGCACACTAACGGCGTGCACGTAGACATATGCACGCACACACACACACACACACACACACACACACAAATACTCGCACGCACATATGCACACAAGACGGGATGAGCTCAGATGAACCGTCAGGGGCCATGTTGCGGTGGGCTTTGCCATCTCTGCTGGCCTCATTACATTACACCCCCCCTCTCCCCCCCCCTCTCCCCCCTGGTCCCCCACCAGACACACGGTCTTATGCAACGGCCTTACCTCAGGAAGACACACTGCATTACCTGGTGGCAGCTTGTTTATGCTTGACTGAGCAGAGGTTGGTGGTGGCGGGGGTGATGGTGTTGGTGGTGTGGGGAGCCGGGGGGGGTGGGGGGGTCAAAGAGAGGATTTATCATGAGCACCCACCTCCACCCCAATCCACCACCACCACCCACCACCTCCACCATCATCCTCCTCCACCACCACCACCATCACCCAGTCGCTACAGTGGTATGTGTTCTGGGCTGATGTCATACAACCCCCCACACCAGAGGGATTCCTTAAGTCCAGAACTAGACGGATGAAATACGGACGTGTCATAAGGCGAGCAATAACTCAGGTCTCTTTCTGGGTCAATGTCAGCTCGGAAACGAGCCCACGGTGCAGCAGCGGGTGACTAAGTCGATATGAATCCCTTACCTAAATAGAAGCAGAGATATGGGGTTTTCCGTTGCGCAACAACAGGCCGTCACTGTACCTATTGCGCAATTTCTAGTTTCTATTTGTGGATCTCAATGTTTTTTGGGGGGGGCTTTTGTTTGTGTGTTTTTTTTGGTTCCGCAAGGTGGACAGCTGGGCTCTGGGGGTCCTGCTGTACACGCTGGTCTACGGGGCCATGCCCTTCGACGGAGGGAACCACAAGAACCTCATCCGCCAGATCAGCAACGGAGAATACAGAGAGCCCACCCAGTCCTCCGGTACGGTCCGACGTTCCCTGCACTGCACTCTCTGTCCCTTTCGCTCTCTCACTCCCTATCCGCTGTATCTCTCTCTCCCGCTCTCCCTCTCTCCCTCCCTTGCATTCTCTACCTCTCTCTCTATCTCTCTCTCTCCCCCTCCCTCCCTCTCTCGCTCTGCCTCTCTCTCCCTCCCTCTCCCCTTCTCTCGCGCTCTCTCTCCCTCTCTCTCTCCTTCCCTCTCTCCTTCTCTCGTTCCCTCTCTGACTCTCGGGCTTTCTCTCTCTCTCTTTTTGTCTCTCCGCATCTGTCCGTCTCACTCTCTTTCTCCGTTTGCTCTCTCATTCCTCATCATGTTCTGCTCAAGTTGCGGCCAAGAGAAAATAACAAAAACTTTTGGTTTTCCTTTTGTAAGAATGACACAGACTGAAGTCGTACATACACACGCTTTTTCCGAGTTCAGTTCCCACAAAAGTACACAACCTGCTAAAACGACCCGAACCAAGCAACAATGTCTCTGACCCATTGTCCCTCCGTCCCATCTTGTCCCCAGACGCCCGGGGTCTGATCCGATGGATGCTGATGGTGAACCCGGACCGCCGGGCCACCGTGGAGGACATCGCCAACCACTGGTGGGTCAACTGGGGCTGGAAGAACAGCGTGTGCGACTGCGAGGCCCAGCGCGACCACGGGGGCTCCCCCATGCTGGCCCGCCTCATCGACTGGCAGAACCGCTCCGACAAGCCCGCCGCCGCCCCCCTGCTGCTCCGCCAGCGGCCCAAGAAGTCCAAGAAGGAGAACGTGGAGGACGACGACGACAATAACAACAACAACGACGACGACGACGCTGGTGGCGGTGGCGGCGGCGGCGGCGGCGGCGGTGGCGCTGGCTCTCCGGGCGGCGGTGGCAGCGGCGGCGGCGGCGGCGGGCCGGACGACAAGCCGGGCCTGAAGAGACCCAAGGGCATCCTGAAGACCCGGCTCACCGGGGAGCCTCGCACACCCAGCCCCGAGCAGACGGAGCAGGGCCAGGCGGCGGGGGCCGGCGGCCGAGGAGGAGGAGGAGGAGGAGGAGGAGGAGGAGGAGGAGGAGGAGGAGACGGGTCCGGTCCGGAGCGAGAGGAGGAGGAGGCGCTGGAGAGCGCGGCGGGGGGCTCCCCGGCCAAGATGGCGGCGCCCACCCTCCCCAAGAAAGGCATCCTGAAGAACAACCAACAACAGCGCGAGTCGGGCTACTACTCGTCCCCGGAGCGCAGCGAGTCCTCGGAGCTGCTGGGGGGCGCCGCCATGTCGCTGCTCCCCGCCGGCTCCCCGCCCAAACGAGCCATGGGCCGCAAGGGCATCCTGAAGCGCAACGGCAAGTACTCCACCTTCAGCGGGCCCCCGTCGGCGGCGGCGGTGGCGGCGGCAGCGGGGGCGGGGGCAGCCCTGTGCGATGCCGGCACGGCGGCCGAGTCGGGCCTGTCCCGCAGCCAGAGCCGGCCCTCCAGCATCGTGGGCGAGGACGGCTCGGCGCTCTCCCTGTCCCCCGGCGCCCTCGGCGGCGCCGAGTGGCCCCCCTCCGGCGGCTCGGCCCGGCTGCGCCCCAACATCAGGGCCTGCGTGTCGGCCGAGAACCTGCTGCAGCTGGCCAACTTCCAGGGGTTCCAGGCGGCGGCGGCGCCGCTGCTCCTCCAGGGGTCCAAGGGGCCCAAGGGCTTCGGCCGGCGGGGCTCCCGGGGGAAGCCCGGGTCGCCGGGGGACAACGGCAGCTTCTCCCTGCTGGGGGACCTGGAGGACATGACTCAGGTGTATCAGCAGGCCCTGGACATCAGCAGCACCCTCCACACCTGACCGCCGGGTGGCACGCAAGACAAGCGTGTGTGTGTGTGCGTGTGTGTGTGTGTGTGTGTGTGTCGGTGTGTGTGTCGGTGTGTGTGTGTGTGTGTGTGTGCTCACTGGCATGCGTGCATCTGTCTGTGTGTGTGTGTGTGTGTGTGTGATTGTGCGTCGTTCCTGTGGGATGTGAACGTTTACATGGGTGGTATTGACGACCAGTGTGTTGCTGGGATACACCTTTTTTTGGAGGGGGAAGGTTTCCAACGAGAGTCAGGAAATCTGGATCAGAACGACATGTAAACAACACAGGAACGCGCCACACACACACTCACACACACGCACGCACACACATGCACGCGAATGCACTTCTCTGGCCAGAGGAAATTCAGTTAGCATGTATTTGAGAATTTGAGATGCAAGTTAGATAAGTAGCTGGCAAGAGAGAATGCCACCCAGTGTGTCTTTTGTCGGCCCACCCATAGACTTTGCTGTGTTCAAATGTTTACATATTCAGCAGAAAGGCAAGTTAGAATCACAAACGCAGTGAGCAGAAATCGGTTGCCTCTCCGGGCCGAACCGCAACCCTTTTTTAGTTTGAGTTTACAACAGCACCTTAAAACTCACAGAGAGCGCACGCTTTTGTGATCTTTACTTCCTGTATCTTTTGTTTTGTTTTTTTTGTTTTTTGTTAACAAACCAGGGTCTTGCTCCAAAAATAACTGTTGATGTTAATTATTTATTAATAGTTGTGTGTAGCTTTTAGTTTTTGAACGCCAAACTGGTGGATGTGGCTGTTTTACTGGAAGAGTCTGAAGCTCATGGAGGGAACCGACATATATAATTCTGTTACTAAGTGATGGGGAAGCATAACTATATGTATAATCAGCATATTAAACTACGGCTGCGTATGTAACACACGCAGCCCGAGTGTATCTTCATTTTAATGCATATGTCGTATATATGTGTACGATACTTGAGGATATGTAGTGCCTTGTTTTTATTTTTATTTTTCAATCATATAATGAGATTATATTATGTCGTTCCCGGGAGTGCGGAGGAAAGCCATGCCACCAGTGAGGCCATGTTATTGTTTTGATTTAGTTTGGGAATGTGGAGAGAACCAGGACCTTTAACACATGGTCGACCAGCCATCTTTTATTACTGTGGAATGAGGGAAAAAACAGGGGGAGGGGGTCAAGGGTGACTCTGATGAAAGAGATTCATCTTATCCTCCTCCTCCTCCGGGCCACAGGTAAAATGATAGACACACACACACACACACACACACACACACACACACGCGGGCTTGATTACATGGAGCCTAGCACAGCAGACTCTTAAAATAGCCCAGACTGTGTTCCATGTCAACATGGTCCATTGTGTCCACACTTCAGGGGACATGGTCGGAAGGACACTCTGTGTCCACCGCGGCTCACCTAGACGAGACTAGAGGGACCTTTAGTCACACGCGACGGCCCACAATGCATCACTCACAGAACTGGAATGTTCCCTGGCAAACAAACACACAGCTGGGGGTCCTTTTTTTTTAATATTTGTTTTTATAAATAACCTCACAATACATTTCTGGAGAGCGGCCGAGCGTTTAAACCCTAAACCCGGACACCCCCCCCCCCCCAGTAGAGTTTAGAACGTTCCGGCGCACGCTGACCTAAGCTGTCGAAGGTGCGTTTTCTGACCCCCCCTGGCGTTTGGTTAATGCCTCAACCGGATCCCGCGCCACCCCCTCTGTGTCAGGGACCTGAGTAGGTGCGTTTGTTTCTCCAGACACTGATGACACAGCGCATTCCGCAGACAATGGCTGCTGCCGCGGCAGACGTGTCCGTGCGAGCCGATCTTATCAGCAGAGCCCAGACAGGGCTTCTTTGGCTCAGGTGGGACCTGCAGTCTGCCCCCCCCCCCCCGCCCCGGCCCCCCCCCTCACAAACACACACACCCCCGAGCCCTCCAGCTGTGTATACTGGGGCCGTTATGTCAAGCCAGCACAATTAGCCAGCTATTGTTTTTATTTGAGGGCCAGAGAGCTAAGAGAGAGAGAGAGAGAGAGAGAGATGAGGAGAGAGAGTTAGCGTTGAGTTGAGTTCAGAGAGTTAAGATGAAGTGATTTGTGAAGAGTGAGACAGAAGAAGAAGAAGGAAAGAGGAAAGAGTGAGGATTGGTGACGAGAAGTGGCGATGAGATTGGCGAAGGCTTTCCGGTTAGAATTCTCTTTGGGGAAATTTGGATTTTTGGATGGCCTCTTGAGATTATTAATCTAGTTTTGGAGTGGGTCCAACAATGAATAAACCGGAAAGCAAGGAGGAAAGGATTACTGAAAGTAAAAATGGTTATGCAGACTTGTGAAAGGAAAGGAAGTAGGTTAAGAGAAGGTTGATGGGATGTTACAGTAAATTGAGAAGTAGGCTGTTCAAATGATTCAGGGGAGGTCAGAGAGTATTCAAGCAGGATTTATTTTTTTCCAGCAGGATTCCCCCCATTAATGAATGAAGTCGTCTATACTTCATCTCAAAGTTTATTTTTTCAACATATACTACGATTTTTTTTCTACTTATTTTTGAGCGGGGGGGGGGGGGTTGACCGAGATGTTTTTCAGTGGAAATGCTTCAGGCTGTTGATACAGCTTGTCTAAAGGGTCAACCTGGTTGTGTGTGTGTGTGTGTGTGTGTGAGTGTGTGTTCTGTAAGGCCATACACCACAAACCTCTGCATTTCTCAGCCACAGCAGTTAGGACGGAGGGGGGTTGAATTGGTGACATCATCCAGCATATTAGATGATGTCGATGGGAAATTATGCAGTAAAAAAAAGACCCCTTGAAAAAATACAAGAAAAGAGTGTGTGTGGAATGTTTTCAGTGGTCTGTCCGTGTGGGGAAAAGGTCCTGGGTATTGATTCATATGGAAGACTTGTAGCGTTTTGTCCTGGATTTGTATTGTCAACTGGATTTACAGTGATGAAATTATACTATGTTAGTATTTTGGTTTTATTACGCTTCTGTTTTATGATTCTACAAAATATAAGAAACTTTTATATTGCGCTATGTTATGGTAGGACTTGTATTCTTCCTTTGAATTTGGCAAAAGATATGCATAAATCTCAAATCAGTGTTTGTGTGTTGAGTGTTGCCCGCCTGTTTTGGGTAAACCCATAGGGTCAGATAAGCTCTCATATTGAATGATACACAAACGGCAAAACTGTACCAAAGTGATTGGAAGAGAGGTAACCTCAAAGTATGTAGCTCGATATGGCTGAATAGCTAACACCAAAGAAGAAGTATTGTCATCTGCCAGAGTGCCATAATGCTGGGAAACAGAGGACAGTACGATTTGACTTAGTATTTTGCTGCCGAACTGGAAATACCTGACTTATATCCGTTGGTTCACTGACTAATCATAGGAAAACTTGACTGGATCTTTTTGTTTTGTTATGACAATAATAATAAATTGGTATTATTTTGTTATTTAAGTGCTTTTATTTGGTTCAGGCTCAGTACTATTCACTTTCCGTTGTGGTGTCTGAGAGTGATTCCAGACGGCCAAGGTTGAAAATGATCAGTGCCTTTGCTATCTCCTATGATTTTGTTTTTATAATGAAAAAATATTATCATTGTGTTTTTTTTATACTTATATTTATTGCTGATCAAGCCATTCAAAAAAATACAACTAATTCAAAAGAACTCCATATTCATGGGATGGCTTCGTTTGGACTGTGTGAGCCTCCATTACTGTACACAGTGATCACTTTTCAGTCGTCACTGACATCAGGCATACAAGTTGGTGTCCATTGGAAAACAATGGTCATTGCGTTGTTGTTTTACCAAAACCAAAGTGTTAGAATTCAGCAAATCCTGTAAAATGTCTTAATTCATCCGTCGGGGTGTTTCTCCACTCAGCATCGTGCCTCTGTAAAGCAACTTCAATAAAAGGATAATGAGAAGCTGTGTGTTCTGTCCATGTCCTGTGTGAGTGGGTGGGTGTGTTCTTTTAACTAGCGTGAAAAGCTAAAAACGAGCGCAGATATAAGACAATGGCGTGTGTTTCCTGTGGGGAAAAAGTGTGAAACTGCCCAATAAGACAAACATTACTGCGTGCACAAGGAGTCGTTTTAAAATAAATAGCGGACCTTTGATTGGCCTCTAAAAACCATCTTCTGCTAATGATTACAAAGTCAAAGAAACATTACATCGTGTCCTCTCTACAGAGGAGGGCCCTCCCACCTCTGTAGGGAAACATTAATTCACACTGTCAATTAAAAACGTCCCAAATTAAACTGCTGTCAGACGCGTACAGCAGAGGACATAACAGACCATTCATACGGTTCATATTGGGCTCAAGGGATCCCGGGGTCTCTGTTTTAAGGCCTTTTTGGGGAAGAGAGGGGTCAATTGGGCGTCCAAGGAGAGAGCACAGTGCTCTGCTGCCGCTGCCACCGCCGCTGCTGCTGTTGTTTCTGCAGCCGGCTTAATGCGATCCACATTGTGGATGAAGTGAGTGGGTGGATGTCTGAGGCTCTCCCCCGGTGATACGGCAGCACTGCAGCTCTGGCTCATAATGCACAGACAGCATGAATCTTACACCGTGCACTAGCTGCCGTAAGGGGGATAATACACGGGAATATCTCATTCGCCATACCTTAACTATCCCCCTCCACCCCCGAGAGTTTAGTGTTACTCTACCACCGAATTCAACCCGCATACTTTTTTATATCCCTCTCCATTTACAATTCCATTACCTAGCCACTGTTTCTCACCGGGGGACGTTTCTCAAGAGCTGTCAGATAAGGCCCCGGGACGTTTTTATTTGTCTCCTGAGGAAGCATAAATGCGACGGCCTCACAACAGAGCGCCAAAAGCAACGCTGTGAAGTCATGCGATGGGAGCGCCCATAGGGCTTAGAACAGCGCTCTGTGTCACCGTTTCTGAGGCAATCAATCCAGCGTATTGTCTGCCAAACGTATGGAGCATAATGAATAGGTATGAGCACCACAATCAAAAAGTTCACAAGAGCCCCGGCCGTCTGTACGCCTGACACTGGAGTGACCTCACTTTCAAAGGGATTTCTTTCCCTCTTCTGAACAATTTCTGGTTCACTCTTTGACCCTCAAATAAAGTGCAGCTGCCAAACCTTCTGATGTACCAGCCCGCCCGCCTGCCCTCCCCCTCCAGCCCCCACTCCAGAACCCTTATTCCCCCTCTCCTCCACCCATCTGTAGGGAGGCGGTGGGCCTGTTTGCCCCTGGATGGTGAGGGCCAGATGAGGCGGTAGAAGGGGCTGATTGGGCCTGCATTCACACAGAAAAACCTTCCCCTACCTACCCCATCCAGTCTCCCTCGCTCTCTCCCTCTCTCTCAAACTTTTCCTTGCTCTCTCTCTCTCTCTCTCTCTCTCTCTCTCTCCCTCTCTCTCTCTTGCTCTCTCCCCCTTTTCCCCCTCTCTCTCAAGTTTGCATATTGTTGGAGGATATAAGCTTTTCTATTCTTTTTCCTTTTTCTTTGTCCGCTCAGAACACAGACTTTATAAAAAAAAGACGCGGCCCCCTTTGAGCTCGGAGAAGATAAAAGCCATCGCACGCGGTGGGATTTGGAAAATGAAAGATGAGGGCGAATTTTACACACGCTTCAAATCAGTTTACAACTCCTTTGTCCGGAGGAAAAAAGGGGCTTGGTGTGAAGAGAGATGGGGGAATAATCCGCGTCTAGGGCAGGGCAAACCAGAAAAAAAGGGCAGCAGGGAGGATTTTTTTTTCGCCAAAGCCAGTTTTGCCTTGGCACGGCTAAGTGCTGTTTCAGGCGAGATTGTTCCGCAGCAAGGGGGTTTAGGGTGGCTAATGTAAACCGAGCTGCCTGTTCTTTGCAGGAAAAATAAATAAACGGCCCCGAGCGGGGCCCGCGAGGGGTCCTGCCTACAGTCGGCAGAGAGTGTGCTGCTCCTGTGAGCTGACACATTGTTTTAGCAATGAGATTCTGAGGAGGCGGCTTTTTTTTATTCTTCCAGTGCTGACTGCACGACACGCACTCTCACGCACACACACA